>NW_008593174.1:7339-24213 GCF_000691845.1 Merops nubicus | reverse complement strand
CCTCCCCCTCTACTCTGCCCTGGTGACCTGGTGAGGCCCTACCTGGAATACTGTGTGCAGTTCTGGGCTCCTCAGTTCAAGAGGGACAAAAAACTTTTGGAGAGGGTCCAGCGCAGGGCTACTAAGATGATCAAGGGCCTGGAACACCTGTCATGTGAGGAAAGGCTCAGGGAGCTGGGCATGGTTAGCTTGGAGAAGAGGAGGCTGAGGTGGGATCTTATTAATGCTTATAAATATCTAGAGGGTGGGTGTCAGGAAGATGGGGTCAGGCTCTTCTCAGTGGTGTCTGGTGACAGGATTAGGGGAGATGGACAGAAGCTGGTGAACAAGAAGTTCAACCTGAAGATAAGGAAGAACTTCTTTACGATGAGAGTAACAGAGCACTGGAAGGGGCTGCCCAGGGGGGTGGTGGAGTCGCCATCTCTGGAGACTTTCAAGGCCCACCTGGACATGTTCCTGAGTGATGTACTCTAGGTGATCCTGCTCTGGCAGGGGGATTGGACTAGATGTTCTTCTGAGGTCCCTTCCAACCCCTAACATTCTGTGAATCTGTGATCTGAAAACAGCCTGATCCTGAGATGCATGGTCCAGCTTTCACCACATTTTTGGTCCTCCTTTTCTGTTACCAAGGTAAATGATTTTAAAATTAACCCTGAAACAACTACTAGTTTTAATCAGCATTAGTGGATTGACCTTACCTCCCCATAACTGCACTGCTCATGCAAGAGAGAGGAAGAAAAGGAAAAGGAAAAGGAAAAGGAAAAGGAAAAGGAAAAGGAAAAGGAAAAGGAAAAGGAAAAGGAAAAGGAAAAGAAAAAGGAAAAGGAAAAGGAAAAAAAGGTGTGAAAAAGAAAAAAAAAAAAGAAAAAAAAAAAGGAAGAAAAAAAAGGGAAATGAAAAAAAAAGCCCCAGCCTTTATTTTCTGTGAATATTTGGCAGTTGAAATATACTGACATTCATGTTTGCTGAAATTAAAAAATGCAGGCTTGAGCTCGTAGAAGTAGATTTTAGACCATTCATTATTTTATTAAAAACTGCTTGTGTGCTCATCCCATCAGATAAAATAGTGTGGGATTTATCATGCTTGTTCAACTAAGTAAACCAGCTCATAGTTTAAAGATCTAATAATGATATTTGTGCAAATTATTTGTGACTCTCAAGTGAATTTAAAAATGCAATGAATACATTCAGATAGAAAAGATACAATAAAATAGGAGTGCTGAAACAATTCAGACTTAAATTTATTAAAACTATTAATATATTCAGATAGTGCAAGCAACACTGTGCAAGCAACAACTATTAAAGAACAAAACCAAGAAGACAAGATCGTACTTGTCATGAGCTGAAGCCAGGCATAGCTGCAGATCTTGCTTTGCCTTTGCTGTTGTGACTCTTTCAATGGTTCTGGTGTTACAAAAGAGACTGTTAGAGATCAGTGCATAGCTTCTGCCCTGTTTTATTTGGGTTCTTAGCATCCTTCAGAATATCCTGTGATCTCATCTCCAGAAGCCCATATTAATCCTTAAAGGCCTCCTGCTCAGGAATGTTAACTTTAAGCATGTGCTTAATCACTTTCCTGAATCAAAACCAAGAAAATCAACATTGTTAGTGCTATTTATAATATATTTTGTGAGCACAGCAATTTTTATCATATTAGAAGAAACAATCCACCTTGATGCCTTATCCTTTTTAATAATTTATATTCTCATCTGGCATTGTTACAATCCTGCATTAACTGTGAAGCTTTCCTATTGAAGGTATAAAATAGGAAAAAGATACCTTCTGAAAGCTATGAGAAAGGAAACAGCCCAACAGTATGTTCACTGAAATTATGCTGATTCTGCTCTGACATTCCCTAAAGATAAAGAGACATGATTACCTACCTCTTTCTCATAAATTTGGTTATTACTAGGGTTTAGTAGTTTTTCTCCTATAAAACTTCTTGTGCATAGTTACATGAAATCAGTAACTAAAGAAAAGACTTTTTATTTTCAAAGGACATTCATTTTCATGTAATACTTGACCCACGCTATTAGACTAGGATAATCTGTTTATTCAATAGAATCAGCGTCATTACCTAGAAATTATGATATATTATAGGATATAGAACAGCTATCCCATGATAT
Source organism: Merops nubicus (assembly GCF_000691845.1). Lineage (NCBI taxonomy): Eukaryota > Metazoa > Chordata > Aves > Coraciiformes > Meropidae > Merops > Merops nubicus. The sequence goes on along the minus strand of NW_008593174.1, from coordinate 22,087 downwards.
GGGACGTTGCTTAAGTAGTTTCTGTATTGCTTGAACAGAATCAAAATTCACCTAAATACAATGTGATGAAATTATCTCATTGGTCTCTGAGATTATGAGCACTTTATTATTCTTGATACTTTAAAATTTAAGGAAAACTAAATCCTTTCAGCAGTACATAAGGAAAATATTTTTTTAAAATAGATTCTTACCTATCAAACCTTGTAAAAAAGCAACAAATCATCATACCCCATCTACAGTATCTGTTGCTAAATTTGCCTCTTTTCTACTTAATCTAATGTGAGGAATATTTCTAGAGGCCTACATTTTATAGAGTTGATGTGCCAAAAGTTCACTGCCCACACTGTCATCTTCATAATAGCTTTGTTTGCTAGTTAGTTGTTTCTGAGTGCACTTGTTCAAAAGGATTTTGAAGCTGCTGATCTGTTGTATTTAGCTCTTTTGAAATGCTGAAAACAGTGTCTTATTATGTTTAGCTTTTAGCTTACCTTTGTAACTAGTTCTAATTGTTTAATTTACCCATGCTCTTTTAAGGTGGATAGCAGAAAAATCCTCTCTTCTCAAATTACCTGAAGATTATCCTTCAGTCACCTGTCATTACATTGAAATGAGTTATTAAAGAGCTTTTTCAGTGAAAATAAAATTATACATGTGAACTTTAAACACTTACATGGAACTTAGGAGTTCAGGGCTTGGCCAAGGGTTTCCTGACGGGTCCTGGTCAAGACTCTCCATCTTCTTGCACCTATGCTTGCCATTTGTAAAATGGAAAAATACCCCATCTCTTCTTCCCCATCTTGGCATATTACTGGGATTTTGAGCAATTAGGATCAAGAGCTTTCACTAATTATACAATAAGGACCATAATTTGGTAACAAATTTAACTGATTCAAGATTTTAAGAATAAAAGTAGTCCCACTGAGATGCTCTATATGTGGCCCATCTTTTCAGGGTCGTTAGAACTATTCACAAAGTATGAAGTCTATTGTGGCATTTTGCAATTAGGATGCTATTAAATTGCCTTTTTGCTCCCATTTTTAAGAAAAACATAGAGCCAGCTCCTGGCTTAGCCAGCATGATAATGACCAAGATAGAATGAAAACAAACTTTGTTTCCCTTTGTGCCATGGCATTCTGAATCCAGGCTGAAGGTTAGATCTAGTGTACCTTTTTATGTCACTGAAAATGATACGTGTTTATCTCTAAATATCAGGCACACTTTTCTTCAGCTGTCAGTTAGACTTAATTCTGTTGTTAAAGGATTTGACAGTTTGTGACTATTAAAAACAGTTTGAAAGGGATATTGCTGCCCTTGGCTCAGTTTTGCATTTTAGCTGCATCACTATTTAAAACCTGTGTATTTTCCATGTTGCAGGAATCCTAAGTGTCATCTTTCAGAAGGAGGGACAACAGCCTTCAGTACAAGCATACAGAGTATACCTATCTTCCCAATATCCTGTTTACATATTCTATATATTTGCTTAATATTTACTTAAATGCACATAAAACAGAATAATATCTGCATGTTGCACCAACAAAAAATAGACTCAGGCTCTTCAGCACTTCTCATGTTAAAGTAAAATGACTTGAAGGAGAAGAAATAAATTTAAGATGTTTCAGACTGGACAGAAAATTAATTCTGATTTGTAGACATCTTGGAGACTTCTAACAGTAATTCCTATTCTTAGCAACAAAAGAAATTCTAAGTTGAGTACCTCTGTGGCTTAGGTTATATGGTACTTAATGTTTTTGAGTATTTTTTTTTGGGGGTGTGGGATGTATTCCCACATGAGGAGACCATGGGTATGCAAGTATTTTCTCCATCTATGATATAATAACTTTCCTTTAGGAGTATCTAAAGTAAAAACAGTGTCTTCCTTTTTAATTGAGATGAACTAGCTCTATCAAATGATTTGAAATCATTAATTTCTGCTTGGAAAATATGCATTATCTGCATTTCTATTGTGTTTGAATAAGACCTGATCATTTTCCTCCTCACATTGGTTTTAAAGCCCTTACAATGGGAAAGAATTGTGCCTTATTCTGATAAAATACGTGTTTCTCTGTTTTCATATGTGTATATAATATATATATATGTCTAAGCAATGAATAATTACAAAATATGCTCAAAAGATTTCACCAAATATCTTACTGTCTAATATGTTATACCCTGGGTAGAGGGAGACTTCTCAGTCTCTGAATATTTGAACCAGTAATAGTATCTGTCAGCATCAAGTATGAAGTTAACACCAGTTATGAATATAACCTTCCTGCTGGGCAGTTGTTAAATAGTTGTTCTTTCTGATTGCTGTGTAAATATCTAGGTTTCTTAATAAAAATTCTGAGAACCTTAGTTGAAACAAAAATAACAAAATTATTTGAGGTCTGTTACAGCTACTTCTATATCCAGTTGACACTGTCCCACTTTTAGCTTTGTTTCGCTTTTCTGTGTGGCTTCTGGGAACCTGCTTTGAAAATAAAATCTACACAGAGGGTCAAATCATGAATTTCTTACTCTGATAAAACTTATATCTGTCTTTGCCTGGCAAGGACTTGAAAACAGTTGCCTTTGCACTCCTGATTTTTTTTCTGTATCAGAGCTAAAGTTCAACTGCTAAGGCAATTAGAACTTAAAACAAACTAGGATATGCTGAATACAGTCAATTTGTGCCAAACTAAGATTCATAATAGAGGAAATAAATTACTACTAGTTCAAGGATATAAGGATACAGGAATTTTAATACTAAATAATGGTAGTACATTCAACCTTAAGAGTTTGGTGAGTTTTTAAGATGTGAAACAAACAAACAAAAAGTAAAATAACTTTACCTGAGAAGTTAATATTAGCTTCAGCAGTATTTCCAGTTCAGACCATATGCTAAGGACTAGACTATGCCTTTAAAATGCAAGTAGAGAGCACTTTTCCAGGTTTTCATCCTTAGATGTAGGGGAGAAAGAGGTAATGCACATGCTGCTTCTTTCCTCCATAGGTTAATGATTCATCGTCCAGCTTTTAACATTTCACTGCACTGCAAAGCAAGATCGACATGGGTATCTGCCTCTTCTTTGTCCCTCTTTGCCCCATAGTGGAAGCATGTACTACCTGTGTTACCTACCTGGTGACACTGAGAAAGTCATTGGGATTTTTTCTTTTCCTCAGTTTCCTGCTCTTCTTCAGTTTCTTGATTTATCAAGACACTATTATCCTGATTTCTTTTGTAAAGGGCTTTAGTAAAAATGCTATGTTGTTTATCTTCATTTATAATTGAAACAATAGGACACGTTTGCAGGATCACTGGTAATGGTTAGAGCAGTTTTGCTTTTAAAGAGAATGACTGACACTGTTCAGTGATGACCCAGTATTTACCATGAAAGCCTGAATTTCTGTCCCTGTTTCTCAATTATGTTAAAAATTTATATTCTGCTCTGATAAGCTAAAAGAATCTAAACACTTAAACCTGAAAGATCTCATAAATCAGGGTTTGCCTAGGGACATGATATACATTTATTGTGAAATACTGTAATAAAAAATCAGAAGGCTTGATTTGTAGCAACCACTGCATTGTGACAATTCATATGCAGGAGATGACAGACACCTAACTGATAATTTCCACATAAACTCTTTTAATCGCCTAAGTGGTCACAATAGCCGAGCACAAACGTTCAGGAGTGCAGGCCTGTGCCCTGCTAAGTGCTGTCATTCTCCATTAACATGGTTAATTGCCAAGCATCAAACGCTCTACCCAATACACTGTCAGTGGCTAAGAATAGATCCTTCACAGCCTGACGGAGCACTGGCAAACGCAGACTCCACAATGCAGACCCGAGCTGCAGTGTCCTCTACAGTGCCAGAAGCAGACTGGGCACAAATTCACTGGCTATCCCTTGCCTTTTCCCAATTCAGCTGCATGCTATGGTACAAAAAAAACTGCTGACAATTGCATAATGCATCTATGAAAAACATATCTGCAAAGCTCTTCTGTCTCCTTTTGTTTCTACCAGAAGTGTAAGTTTGCATCCTTCTCACTTTACCCAGAGCAGTAGACTTTTAAGTCTAATAGAAATAGCCACGGCATTAAGACAAGATCTGTAGGCCAGTATGTCCTGTTCATCTATTTTGATGCAGGAAGTACATACTGTTTGTTTCTTCTAGTAATGTAGCTGTTGATGTTGTGTGGGACTATCAACAAATACAGCACCGGATGTTATTCCTACTGAAGTAAATGTTAACACTCCCAGAAGGAGAGCAGGTGCTAAGAACTTGTGAAACAGGTGCTACAAAACATATAACCAAATTTGGAAGAGACTTTTGGATACCACCTACATGGCAGAGCATGCAGTATTGATTTCAAACTGTTTAGACATTATCTTGTGGAAACAACACACAACAAAATAATTTGAGAGGAAGTCTGCAGCGGGTTGGATACACAATCATGAAAATATGGCAGTGGTTGCATAATATGATATGTTACTAGATGAAAAATAAACTTCTATATTCAGCATGTAACATTCTACATGTTGCATTTTATGTCCAGCAAGAAAAATGCTGATGTACTTAGAGCTTTGAGAAATTATCTTCTTGAGCAGCCAATAAGATAAAGAAGATTTCTTCCAAAGAGCATCGTGAGTTCTTATATCCTTTAGAGAACAACAATTAAGTTATCAAATAATACGTGTCACAGGTAAACTATGTTCTGTTAGCTGAAGGAGTAGATCTTAAAACAATCAGATACACTTGATGTCAAATAAAAATGGTCTTAAAAGAACATTAGAGTAGCAAGACGATAAAATGTCATGATTAAAATAACTTTGGTTTGACCTACATGTACATATGCACTATAACAGTGTTCTTCCAGAGGGCACAGAAGTTCCTGGCAAAGTAAAGCTTTTGCTGGTCTTACTTTGGTAAAGGCAAGCAAAAGAGAACATTTCTTTCTGGCTCTTTTGCTTCATCCTCCATCTCAAACCCTAAATGGCATAGAGGAATATGGCATAAACAAGGCACTCAAATTAGCCAAACAAAGGCTACACAGCACATCAGGTGCAAAAAATTCATGCCAGACACTTGAAGAGCTTAGTGAGAAAGTACAAATGAGAAGTTTTGAGAATGCTATCAGTGAGCCTTCACCAAACTCTACTGAGGCTATACAAATGATTTCCTTAGAGGTTTACAATTAAGATGATTCTACTTGGATATCCCTCAGATTGGTACATTCATTTGTATTATTTCAGGATTGTTCTTTCTGTCTTTCAAAATAATCTTAATTTTTTTACAAAATTTTTGCTTTACAAAACATTGATTTCTGAGAAGAGAAGATGACTGAACAGATTTGCACAGATACTTCTTTAATTTTTTCTTTTAATTTTTTTTAATAGAAGTTAAAACATAAAATCTGCTTAGAACACAGGATAAATGTCAAAATTTTAATTTCAGATTGCTGACATTGGCACAGCTATAGGCAATTGTAATGAAAAGAACTATGCAATGTTAACTTTGAATACTAAAATACATCAATTTCAGTAGCATTTATTCTGCACCATAATGCAGAAATATGTAGGAATTAAGGTTTTTACATTTATAAAATTTTATAATCTGTTCTCAATTATTAATTATTAATGCAATTCATTGAAAACACTCTAAGTATCATATTTCTCCCAGAATAACTGAAGCAAAGTCAGTTCCAATGGTTAGTTTCACTGAGTATGCTTGCTATTACTTCAGCAACAATCTTTTTAAAAATGCAAACTGTGAGGACAGAAAGAACGGAGAAGAACGAAAAAAGACAAAAAGGTCTGACACTAAGGATTCTTCCTTTCCCTCCTCTGGCTCATTTAAGGACTTCTCCCTTGTTCTTAGGAGTTCATTGCCCAGGAATGAAATAAGATCGTTCCTTATTTTGCTTAACAAAGTACAGAGAGAATAACCAAACCAAGGTCTGTTCCTCTTCTGCTCTGCCTTACAAAGCAAGTCGTAATTCTTGGGGGAGTCACCTGCTCCCAAAGGCATGTAGCAGTACCATGAATATTTCAAGTAATTTCTGTACTCTGGGAAGCTCCAGGAGGCATTGGGGTCTCACTGGAGCAAGAAGCCTCCCTGGGAAGTCACAATGTTATGTAGAGCCTTGCTGTGCTTACAGGGATAACCAAGCTTTCTTTCCTGCTTATTAAAACTCAGATTATCTCTTACTCCTTTTAAATCTACATTTGTGGTTTCTTATTAACTGTTCCTTTAGGATGTTACCAAAGTCTCATGATACGAAGTCCAGCATGTGCATTCCTTTACTTTTAGTCCAGTTTCCCCAGGAATGTGGCTTGCAACTATAGCATTTGTAAGCTTTTGTGTCACCTGTCTGCCAGCCCCTAGCTGTTAGCTACTTTTACCCAAATTCACCAAAGAGCTAGAAGACTCCTCTGTATTAATTTTCTACATGTCTCATGAACATAAGCGGCCATGCAGGTGAAGGGAACACAGAGAAAGTGGCAGGAAAAGCTGCAGTGTGTGTTCAACCATGGTTAGGCATAAGAGAGTCCACACAGAAGGTCACCCTCAGATACAAATCATAGAAAATGAGGCTTCATTGATTCCACTGCTCATGGAACTACTTGGTTTAGGTAGTATATCTACACTGGAAATTCAGATAGTAATAATATCTTTGCTAATTTATAGGGTGTTAACACTTTTGTACACTAATGTATATAAACAGCAAGACATATTGATCGCCTGCTCCAGCTCCCATCAACATCAAAGGAATGTTTCCACTGAGTTAAGGGGGGGTTGGACTAGGCCCATGCATAGTATTATGCATCATAAACATTTATAATAGAAACATTAAAACACAGTTTATTCTGTAAAAGACTCAAAAGCAGAAACAAAACAAAAATTTTAATTCAGTTTTAAATGGCATGGTAGATTTCAGCTATAAATACAGCAGTATAAAAGAAAAACATAAACTCATATTCATAAAGGTATAAATGAGGGTACCATAAGTGCAGGTAATGTTCACTTACTTCACTACTCCTGCAACTTTATTGTATTTTGGAAATGAAACTTTCCATTATGCTAGTTCTTGTTCAGTCACACTCTGCTTACAGAGGTGGTTTTCACTGAAGTACAAGATGGCCAGAGTTATCCTGCTGGATGGAAAATTAATGTATATAAGGTATGGAATTCCATGACTCCTTCTAAAAAATATCCGTATAAATTAACAAGAAAATTGTCAGAAGATTTGTCTTTCATGGATTCATAGAAGTCCTGCAGAGGCTTTGGTAAATTGTCCATAGAGGAAGCATTTCACATCCTCCAGTAGCTTACTGTTCCACCCACGAGAGCATTCATATGCTTTTAAACCTATGTAAAAGCTCAACTAAGCAGCCATTAACTCTCCAGATTAGTGCTGTACAGAAAAACCATGCATGGGGAAATGGAAATACCATGGCAATTTCCTAGCAGAGTTTCCGCTGTATTGTTCTTGCAGGGAGAAAAGAGGGTCTGTGTTCCTCTAGAATGAGCAGTGGGCTCAGTCCAAGGGGCTCTCGCAGGACTCATCAGGGTCTAGGATAAAACTTTCGTGTCTTCAGATTGCATTTTGGATTCTCATCTCCCAAAGAATTGCTCTATCAGGTTCTCCCTCTCTAGTTGCTACTGCCCCAGAAGCAAAATTTGGAAGGTCATTGAAATGTGCTCAGAGCAAAGCTTATGTCAGTTAAAAACTACTGTTCATAGGTCTAGGACTCTGGTTTTGACTCTCTTTACAGCAAATCCTTAGTCCTATGAAAAAGCACCCAAAATAGGAGGAAAATTCCTGAAAAGGAAACACTGTTTCCAGCTATAAAATTCGTCTTGGTGTTATGGGTTTTTTGCTACTGGAAAGTGTTTGGACTGCTTAAGCCTACACTAAGCTGCTCATCATTGTATCAGTATGTATGTGTGCTCACCAAATAGTTTTTAAATGGAAAAAAAGAATAAAGTTTAAATATAAGCTATAGTTATAGGAATAGTTTCCAGTCCAGGAATGTGCCCTGACTGGATCCTGAATGAATAGCAGGCAAGTGGGTAAATTAGGCCTCCTCTCCCATATTCCTGCTCTTCTTGCCTCCATGAAAAGTAAGCACACACATAGGCCAGACCATAGCATGCCCCATCAAGTCCCCTGGACTGGGTAATCTTGGGTAGCTGGTAGCACCCAAGTAAAACTTGACAGATCCTAACTGTCTTAGAAGACTAGATCTTGGTCTCAATAAACACAAGCATATAGGATTTTACACAGAGGGCATTGATCACCTACATGTTTGAAACTCTAAATGCAAGCCTAAAATGTAAGTTCTTTAACAGAATTTCTGAACACAGAACTTAAGCAGTTTAATTAGCCAGGGCACTTTGAACATTTTTAGATATCACTTCTCTGCTAGTGCACTTTTTTCAATCACTTATTAAATGAATTTATGATTCACTTGCCTGTGATACAGCTACAGCCTGTGAATTTTCAGGAGGCAGAAATGTTAATATCCAAATCTGTTCACTTTAACAACAATATGAATTTTGGAGTTAATTAAATGGGACCAAAAGCAAGGTATATTGTTAATGGAAGGATCACTCTACAGTAAAAAAGCAGACTACAACAGACAGTTACAAATCTGTTTCTTTTGTTTCTTCAGATCTTTTGTTTCTAAAAGCTAGAAATACTATTGCTGATTTTAAATGAACATTTAGGATGTTCCAGTTTAGCTGATTTTGAATTATTACTTATCTTCTCTAACAGATATTTTTCTTCAGACACTTAAATTATAAACCAAAAGTTTGTAAACTGTCAGGCACTGACTGGCATTGTTTCCCACTTCGATATTGCCTTTCTTGACACTCCCTGTACTAATATGAGTAGTTTGACTCCTTGTTTCGTATCTTATTTTCTCCAATATAAGGCAATTGGTTACAGAAAATATTTCTGGATTATGATTTCTCCAGTAAAGTATGTCTTTGAAATTCTTTCAGGGTCACAACATACATTATTTAACTTCATTATCCTTAAACATTAAAATATTGTCTATACACTGATCTAGTTTACTGTAGGAAACATTTGGAGGAAGGAAAATATATTGCTACTTCTATTTAGTTCTTGAAATAAAAAGAAACCTGATTTTTTTTTCTTATAATTATCCAGACAAGCTCAGCTTGCTGAATGTCATGTGTTAAATGATATTTAAAAAAAAAAGGTGATGTATTTTGCTGAAAATGTGAGTATTTGAGATCTAATCTAAGAGAAACATGTCAATTGATTGCTGATTTTAATTTAAATTTAATTTTAAATATTTATAAGCGGACATCCATTTTACTTTTCTTGTCTGGCAGTAATTTTGAAAAAGTGCTTTCTGTAAGGAAATCACCATGGCCTGCAAAGAACTAAAGAGGACAGCACGCCACTCAGTGCTTAGGAAACAGACAGCTGCATAACTGTTCGGTTTATCCAAAACGTGTCAGAAAAAGAGAAAACTGCTGTAGAGGAGACCTGACCTGCCACAAGAGAAGACAGTAAAGAATCTGCACCAGATCATTACTGAAACAGCAAGATATCAGACAGCATCAAATTAGTTGACTATGTCTATGAATAACTTGCAACAGATTCACTTGCAACCATTTTATCAAGGAAGATTATCAGAATGCTATTGGTGACAAGAAATAAAAATATTCAAATAGCCTTATTGTCTGTTTAATTGGTCTGGAAGCGGAACAAAAAAAACAATGACAAAAAAAAAAAAATCAACCCCAAAATCACAAATAAACAAACAGAAAATAAACCCACAAAACCCCCACAGAGTCTTTGCCTCCCAAGCAAGGTTCTTTGTGTAATGCAGCAGAAATTAGTGTCACCCTTCAAACTAAAACTCTTTCAGATTGTGTTGAATAATTCATTTTCTGTTTTCTGACTGAATTTCATAACAGTTGGTTGACTTGTCGAGAATCCATGTGATCATGTAGTGCACATTTGGATCCAAGTAAAGATGTTCAGCTTTCTGATCTGCATTTCTGGGAGTATGAACATTGTCTCCCCATCCTGTAGGATGCCAGCCGAGGTTTGCTGATGTGGGTGAACGGTCACTGAGGCGCGCTATTGTCATCGCTGCGCTGCCTCCCATATCTCAGAAGAATGTTATTGTTGCAATTACTGCTGTTGGCTGTTGTATAAAATGAAGACACTTAAACTAAAAATGTCATCTGTTGAGCACATATGCTTTTATTTCAAAGAATCTGGACAATTTAATTATATTATCTATTACAAAATGTACTATGTTCAAAAAGCAGTATTTGAATATATTATTTTAATTAATATTAACTTTTAATGCATGTCATAAAATGTCTGTTATTCCCTGACAGAATATGCGGTTGTTCACTGTTGTGATATGGGTAAATTCATGTAAAAAGAGAATATTAACTACCACTTTCACCAACTGACAACAATTCTCCATCTTTTTGAGTGTTATGCATTTGATGGCAGAGGATGGTGTACAGCAGATTCCATCTTCAGCCTTTGTTCTTAGCTAGTGTACTTTCTTCCTTTACTACTATTTCTTTTGCCTATTACCTCAATGTCTTTACTAAGGTTACTCTGGTCTTATGAAGGCACAGTGAAATCCTTGTACTTTGCAAAGCCTGTGCTTAGATTCTGGGCTAGATTTCCATCTCTGGATGGAAAATGCAACATCAAAAAGGTTCGCTTAAATAAATGCTTTTCTCATTGCCTTCTCAGGTTTACAAAACTTCTGATCTGTCAAAACTGAAAAGGAAGTTAATTTCAAAGATATGAAGGTGTGGGTGAAACTCTGCTGACCTACAGGATTTATGCTGTGGCTGTAAGCTAAAGTGCCTGAGACAGTTGTATCTGGTGTGAAAAAGGAAAAGGGAAAGGGAAAGGAAAAGGGAAAGGGAAAGAAAAGGAAAAGGAAAAGGAAAAGGAAAAATGGAAAGAGAAAAAAAAGGAAAAGAAGAAAAAAGAAAAAAAGAAAAAAAAAGAAAAAAAAAAGGAAAAAAGGAAAAAAATCCCAGCACATATGTCTGTGAATAAGAAAAAGAAGAGAGAACAATTCAAGCCAGGATGCTAAAGAAGCTTGAGGAGGCTGCAGGGAGAATAGTCATCCAGGTGTAAAGTGTCTTAGGACTGCAAAAGCAGCTTATAGTTAGCTGCCCTAAATGCCCACATTTCCATTGCTTTACACAGCATACGTCAGCTTAGATTTTGGCTGTATTTAATACAGCTTCCCTTAGGCCACAGGGGAGTTCCAGCTAATTAAAGAAGGATTTGTAGGTGATTTCCCCAAAAGGTCCCAGTACCTGACAGATGAGACTAAGGACCAGTGGCACCTTGAAGCATGAAGGCAGCTGTACTACCCAAACAGTACAAAATTATCAAGTACCAATTTTGCTGTTACATCTTGTGCATGTGATGCAAAGATGACCAGTCCTCCCCTTCCCCTGCTGCCACTCCCTTCCTTCTATAGCACTGGCTACAACTGTACTTAAAGCAACACAGAGTTAAAACTAACACGCAGTTGTGACAGAAAATAGCCATTCTTGAAGTTCACTATATGTTAGTGGCCCACAGAAATCATCTCCTTTTTCTTATTTTAGGTCAAGATTGTTTTTAGTTGTATTTGCTGATTTTTCTGTCTTTGTATTTGGGATATTTTAACAGCATAGTTTTTATCCTATACCCTCAAGGAAGACCTACAAATATATGTAGATTTAGAAGCAGCAGTTGACCAACATTAATATTGGCCACTTTGATGAGATTTTTAAATATACCGGTCATTTTGTTGCTGTTCTAACAATAGTAATAAAGAGAAAGGAAATGCTCTACACACAGTGTAGCTGTGAAAGAAGCAGAAAAACAGATCTAAATGAAGTCCTAGCACTTTATTACTATTGTTAGAACAGCAACAAACAACCCTTTCTCTACCCCCCTTCACCCAACATTAAATGGACAATTTCTGATTTCCTTTAGGTTTTACCCAGCAGTAAAGGTCACCAATGAGCTGTCCCACCTGACAGAAATTGCCAGCGCATGGTAAAACTGAAGCTCTCATCTGACTCATCCGAAACACGCCACAACAAGCGCTGGTAGTCATCGGCCCTGTCTCCAAATTGTCGACAAAGCTCATTTTATAGCCCTGTTGTACCTTTGTATTGACTGAATTGAGTGAAAGCTCTGAACTATAAAACACAGGAGAGGAAAGCAGTTCAGAAAACAGGAACAAATAAAAGAGTATTTTGAAATGAATGAGAAGGTTTGTAAATGACAGGGCACCTGATTGCCCTAATTTGAACTCCAAAAAATAACTTCAGCTAATACAGTTGCAATTTAATAAAATATTTCCATATCAGTTATGCTTTGCAGTGTGGTACCAGGAAGTGAAAAATCAGCCCTGACTGCTCTGAATGGACTTAAATGCAATGCCTAAGAAGAAGCTGAGCTCAAGTCAACACAATTCCCCAGTAAATATTCTCCCTAGTAGATGGTTTAAATGAAGAGACACACTTTGGCATTTAAAAGGATATAATTTAAAGGACAAATGTCAGGTTTAACCTTTTATGCATATCATGACTGTTAAATGCATCAGATTGTTGATAGACAAACATATAACAGGAAAAAAAATAGATAAAAACACCGCCCAAAACTCTAACTAAAACCCCTCAGTTTTAATATCAGAAACAATATTAATAACTAAAGTCTGAGAACTGCAAATATCCTGAGAATATTCTAAATGTTGACTTTTCCTGGGTAAGCAGTCTTGTGTCCTATTTATTCTACATATGCTATCAATATTGTCATGGTTACAGTCCAGCTAAATTATTAATATGTATGTACAAAAATTCTGAGACCAGTTAGATTCAGAATGAAAGAAGGCACCAAAGTCTTGCACATTGCTTCTGTGCCTACAAAAAGCCAAGTTCATTACAACACAGTTCAGAAGAAAGGCAAAAGCAGAGTCACTGCTCATTAAAGATACATGTATTTCACGTAAGTAATTATTAGATAGAGCTTTATGAAGTTAGAGCATTTCTATCATCTTCAGTAGGTGTTCAGTCCTCTAGTTATGTGCATAAAGTAATCGAAAGTTAGCTTCAATGGGGTTTAGGAGCAAGCGAAATGCACATTTTTCTATTAAAAATACATTCATCAGACAGCCATATTTAAACCAAATCTCTTTTTTTGTCACTCTTAAACTTTAAATTTCACTTATTAAAAATAGCATTTAAATAGCAAAAAGACAAAGCATGAAATACAGAATAAGATGTCTATTTGAATTATTCATGGTGATACAGGAAAATTAATTAATACAGAGAGAATAATAAATGTCCAAGAAGTATTCCTTTTGATAATTTTCACTTTTCTGTGTCTATTTTGTAAAAAGGAAAAAAAAAAAAAACAAAACAAAACAAACAAACAAACAAACAAACAAAAAAACTAAACTACTTTGAATCCTCTTCTGTACCAACACATTTTCTCCTTATTGTACATTTCTCTCATCAGCCAGACTGAACCCAGAGATACCAGTGACAAATCTGCTCTGGCTTATCCATTAATACGATGAAAAACAAAACAACAACAACAAAAAGGCTTTCCAAATACCCTAGAAACTCAGAGATATCATTTTCTACACTAAAAAGAAAAATAGCAGCTTCCACTACTTCTAGCTGCTATCTAAAATTTCCACATATACCTCATCACTTTTATGACAAAGACAAAATCTCCAATACAGAAGAGCTGCTAAATGCTATCTCCTGCCATTTAGATGGAGTTAGGAAAGGTCTACTGCTATGTTTGCTAATGATAACCATTAAGTAGACATATAACTCACTTGGGAATTTTCTATCAAATCAAAGAGTTTTATGATAACTCCTCTACAAAGAGCAAGATAGTACCCCAACCATCTCTGTCACATGGGAAGAGGGCATTTAAAATCAGTATCTGAAAGACAAGATCTAAACACACTGCAGATTTTGTAATGATTGCTTAGTCCACACTAGAAGAATATACTTTAAAGCTGATAGCCCATCAGTCAGGAGTGATCACTCATCATCATCAAGCCACGGCAACAGCCACCAGATGAGTATTTATTTGTCACTTATTTTCCTGTCCCATTGAACTCCCTATGTATGCATCTGCCACTGCATTCATCTCACCAGTGTTCTGAGTTTGTGGCAGCTCTACCCTGAAAAGGCTGCCTTTTCAGCAAAAGTTATACAGATTCAGGATTTTGCTCTGGAGGGCACTGACCAAAATAGCAGCTGTAACACCTTCCACTAAGACTGAAAACCTCAATGGAATTAAGGTAAATGTCTTTGCCAATTTATGGAAGGCAGATGAGTCGATTAGCCATATATATGTATACACACCAGACCATTATCAAAGATTCATAAATCAAAGTAGAAGCTTACAGTTTTAGTGGTTCAGATTCCTTTTTAGTTTCTGTGGTGAACTGAAATATAAGCTTTGTAAAGTACTACAGCTCATTTTTAATAGCACTGTAGATAGTATGAAGGTACAAAGGGATGCATAAGGCTTTCTTTTCCTTTTAATTTCTTATTCTTATTTCTTTAAATTTTCCAGATGAGATGCTTCCTGCTTCAACCTTAACAGTAAGTAAATACAACTTTAACTGTAGCTTTCAGTGTAGGACCATGAAGATCTTGCTTTCTTACAACAAATGTTGTAAGATATAGGAAGGACCTGGACTTTAGCTACCTCCTGCTGCC
>NW_008593174.1:0-7308 GCF_000691845.1 Merops nubicus | reverse complement strand
CACTCTTTCAAGTACACCAGGGGAAACTGTGAACTGTTGTCCTTCCTGCTCACCTGCTCAAGTTATTGAGACAGTCTGAGTGGTTTTATCCTCCTAAAATGTACTACAAAGAGTAGGATGACAACAGGACTGGAACAGCACTCTAGTCTCAATCTGACCAAGAAAACAAGCTGAAGGCTGAGAAAAACATTTCTAAAACTCAGGTTGAGATGGTGACAGTGCCACACTTTCCCATGATGCATTGTAGCTGAGGCAGAGTGTGAAAAGGCTGTATATGTATATGAGAGGAGAACCTTCTGCTTTAAATGTGATGACTTAGCAGGCTGTTGACATTAATCCCCTATATATTAAGAGGGAACAACTGGGAGAATAATACCAAGAATATCTTGCGGGTTTATTGTTAGGAAGTGATGGAACTTGAAACACTTAGGAAATTGTTAATATCTTGCAAGTTCCTACCAATGGTGGGATGCTATTCCTCATAACTGCACCCATCCCATCTTTCCCCTGGCTTGAGACAACTTTCTTGCCCACTTTGTCTCTACCAGCCCATACTAATCAAACCACCCTCCTTCCCATCTTTCTTACTGCTGAGGCTCCTCTGCTGTTCAGGGCTTGTTTCCTCCCATCACTGTTTTCCCGACTTTATGTAAAATGTTAAACTCTGTGAGGCAGAAACATTTTGAGAAGCAGGAAATGCTGTGTTCTCTTCCTAACTGTATCACAGAATCATAGAATCCTTTAGGTTGGAAGAGACCTTTAAGGTATCACTGCCCTTGTCATAAACAAGCCATCTTACTTTCCTGCTTCTTTCCTTAACCCTCATCTGAGTCTCTAAACTTAAGATTCCAAATTCACACTTGAAAAGAAAAATGCTGTTGAAAATACTGGGTATACAGCAACATCCATTTGCTTTTTTTAGCCAAGATGGACCAGGAAATCTACTGAATATGTGTTCCTGCAGACTGAAAGAAAAGGTATATCGTACATGATCTTGCAAGATTTTGAGTATTTTTAATACAGGCTGAGTGCATTAACTTGTTGAAGCCACCAAAGAAATTGAGATTTGCAAAGTCTCACACTACTTATCAATTAACAAGACAAGTCACCGTATTTCTAACTATATAAAGGAATAGCCCAGAAGGTAGCTATTATACTGAAATCAGCCACAGAAAGCCAACAAATATCACAACACAAATAAGGAAATATTAACAGGAAAAAAAGCCAACAATGAATAAGTAAGGCCTAGATACCCTTAAGGGTATCTAAGATGTTATAAAAACTAATACAGACCAAACAATTCATATAAATGCTGATTTATACTAAAGTTTTTCTCTCACCACTGTATCTCTAGACATATAGGCTTTGCAAATGGCATCCAAGCTGTGCATAGTTCTAACCAAGCTGTTAAAAAGCTGTACAGTTAGACTGGCTATTTACTATCCATCAAGAGAAAAAAAGTTCAATTTATAGAAATGCTGATTTACTTTGGGAAAATGTCTCTGCTTTACTCTCATAAGCAACATTAGCTTCCTAGGGTGGATGGATGAACAGCAAAATCTGATTTACTCAACATATTTGGTAGATGCCAGAAGGCAAACATCTTAATTTGGCTTATATGAAGTTGTACTAATCAGAACAGTCTCTGACTTTGTCCTAACCATTTTTGATAAACATATCATCATCTGCAGAAATCAAGAAGGTGACTATAGACATGAATGGAAGTGAGTCCATAGGACAGGTGGCTTTTATGGGTAGTTACATTTATCAGCATTAAAATCTAGAAAGAACTAGACAAAACACTGGGAACATGCTGTGATTTCTTGGAATAGAAGTTCTTATTCAGCTTTAATAAAGACACAAAAAAATAGTTTTAATTTGCTAAATAAGTAAAGGATCAGGTTGAGATAATAACTCTAGCCATCTGTGAGTTCCAGTAGTCAGAATATAGCCAGGATACACAATGCTGCCTGAAAAAGTTACAGAAAAGCTTGTCAGGAAACTCACAGGGGTTTATATAGACCTTGTGCCATAAAGCAGGCTCAGCTATAGTTGCCCTTCAATCAGCTGCTGCTGGCTTCTCTGGGTAATGGATTAACTGTGTTGCAAGACTGGAGACACCTGGAAGGTCTGGCAGGAGCCAGCTCACATCTGCAAGCAGAAGAATTGTATTTGCAGGATGAGGTGTAACCCACACCCACCTGGGTCCCCACCCTCTGCCCGCCACCAGTAGCGCCAGCCTACTCTCCTCCCCATCACATTTTCATGGTGTGACCCCAAAGACCACCTTGCACTCATCTTGTACTGCCTGTGGGTTTAGAGGTAAATTTGTTTTTGGGGTGCTTTTTTTTTTCCCCATTTCAGGTTACTCTTGGCACGAGCTGACTAGGCCTACACATATGAATGTACTTGATGAAGTGAAATTTCTCTAACAGAGAAGATATATTTTTGAGACATTTTATAGGTGTAATCCACCTAGGAAAAAAAGATAAATGGGAGATCTTCATTGTCATTAATGTTATTAAAAAAATATTTTTTCAGTCATCTCTGATTGAAGTTGCCATTCACTCATAATTAAACAACATTTTAGGATTTGATTCAGCTGCAAACCAGAGGACAAGCCATTTTGCCCCTATTTGAATAACAGGAATTTGAAGCTAAATCAAGTTTTGATGAGCTTGAACTGAAGAGTATTGCAGCTAGAGCCTGACTTGATAATCAGCTACCCACCAGTCTAGTCTGCACCCACCGACTTCAGTCTCTCATGCTTTTCCTTTAAGAGTTCAGAACCATGTTCAGAAGAGGAAGTACCTTGCCTAGAACTCTTCTGAACTTCTCTTGGGCATACTAAGCTAGGGAATCAGCTATGCCAAATTTTAGAACACAGCCAGCATATCCCTCATGCTATCTTATTCCATCTATTTTATACTGCAGTATTGATACACAGCAGACTGCAGTGAAATAAATACAGTATTTTCAGTTTTATATTGTAACATTTAAAATCTTATCAGTATGCAGCACTATGAAGAGGATTGTAGATGCAGATCTAATCCACCTACTTTTCTGGTGGCCAGATTTTCTGTAATAAAAATGCATATAATCCTTAGAATAACATACCAATTTAAAAGACTTCTGCTTTTCTTTTGTAAACTAACAGCAAATTGTATTTCTTTGCTAACTGTGCTCATTTGTTAAAAATATTTTCTTCGTGCTAAGAAACTAAAGCAAACATGACCTTGAGTGTGATCAATTTCAATACAAAATTGCATTTCTAGATACAGCAGTTATTTCTCCTGATATCCTCGTGTCAGACAGCCTTAAATAGATATTGACTCCCTAGTCCTTTAACTTTGCAATTTTTAAGATATATAATATAAAATATTCAGAGCTGAAAAAATCCTCCAGTTGAATGTACAATGATTTCAGTGATTTAAGTGCAATGTGACGAACTTCACCTGTAAATGTCCAGTCCTATTCATTTATAGCTTATTTATTTATGATTTTTATTAATGTGTAGTTTCTAAATGTATGAAAGAGCATGCACAAGTAAATTAGTCATGCAATTGCATTTTAAAATTGCTTATGCAGTTGCTCTGAGGCCATTAAAAAGGCAGCTCTTTTTACTTGTATGTTCCATATCAGTAATCAAAGATGTATTAGGAAAAAGCTACAAGCAATTCTGCCTGTCAGTTATTCTGGACTTAAAGTTTGAACTACTGAGCTGTCCCAAGCCAGGGATTCAACTGAGAGGAAAAGCTTACAGGGCTGAAAAAAATAACACAGACTACCTGATGGGAAATCTATTTATTATGAACTGGTTCAAAACAATTCTTAAAAAGATTGTTACTATTAAAATGGAGTCTCACATTTGCCTTCCCAATTTCCCACCATTTCCATTTAAGGGTTTTGAAACATCTTGCAGCTACTGAAATAGTAGGTTCATGACGTCTCTGTGAAGAAGATAAAAACTATTCTTGTGTGTTTTAGACTGATTCAGCACAGCTTGTACTAGTGGCAGGTTTCATCTTGATCCTTTTTTTTCTGGGAGTAGAGATTGCTCATGTGTATAACCTGTTTATGAAAGAGTTTATGTCAAGAGATTGCTACAACGGAGACAAGAATGATCTTAACAGACTGAAAAATAAAAAAAAAAAATTTAATGTGCAATGAAGACGCAATGAGGCACAGAAAAGGAACAAAACATTTGCATAGAAAAAAAGTACAACTTCGGTAGTAAAATCACCAATATTCCCAAACTTCAGAGACACGTAGAGTTACCAGTATATATCAGCACAGTAGCACAATCTTTGGAATTTAAATGAAGACATTCTGGTATTTTACTTGGTGTTGGCAGGGGGAGAGATATTTTTTGTAGTATAAATGTTATCTTCACCTATGTCATAAAATGAAGCTTGTATTTCAGTTGTCATTATTGTCAATCTCAGACTAATCCGGAGATTTATGCTGAACACCTGTTTTTTACAGGGGGAAATTTACCAGTAGGAAGAGGAGCCCAGGACTGGGGAATTAGTAAGGGGGGTAGTAATTTTCTCATAGCACTGTGTGGTTTTGCAAAAGCTCCGCATGACGTGATGATCAAGAAAGCTGCGCAGCTCCACTCGGTTACTGCTGCAACTTCATCCAGCCTAGATGTGGCTTCGATACAACACTAACATTACAGGAAAACAAGCCCAGGAAATTTCAGCTGCTACAGCCTATTTATCAGAATGCTTCTCTTCCTCCCACAGTTGTATTTAGCAGTACTTACTAACGTGTTTCTAGGGGAAATTAAGAGCTGGATTTCACTTCGGTAGTCAAATCTACATACTCCTAAGCTATTTGGATCAGTAGACCCCTTAATAAATAAAGAGCCATCAAGAAGCAGGGGTAAATGAATTTCCCTGTAAGGATCTTTCACTGCTTCTTGCTGAGGAAAGCAGTGATATTCACCTTCCCTGTAAAGTTTTAAGATATCAGATTTGCCAATTTCCAAGAGGTACTTCATTGTCCCTATGGACTCTTCTCAGGTTTGGGGCAGGAGCATTTTTCAACCTTTCCTGTTGAATCTGTACTACTGTGCAATGAAATACTTTGATTCCTGGGACCAGAAAAGGGAAACAAGCATACACATAAGCAGTTTGTGACTTGTACCTAAAGGGCAAGGCATAAGCAGACAAGAAGCCCAAATTTTGGTCCTTGTTTCATAAATATTTCCTAGTTTGCTCCTATACACGCAGCTATCACTGGGTAAACAGTGTATGAAGCTGGGTACTAATCCTGTTCACAGCTGAAGCCTTTCTCATTTGGCAGTCAGCTCAAAAGTTTGCTCTCTTTTTCTCAGGGCCCTACAACATTCTTATCTAAGCTGTCCATAGCTTTCCTCTTCATCTGTTTTTGTACTGCTTCTAGCGCTTCTTTGTTCGTTCCCACACAGGCAAACAGGCACAGCAGGTCCAATGAATTCTTTGTGCATTGAGTATACTGCACATCAGTACAGTACATGACTGGTAGGTCTGGCATGTCTGGGAAATACTGAACTGCCTGTGCATGCAATCCAACATGTCTGGGATTTCCATGCTGGCTATGTTCACAAGTCCTGGAAAAATACCTACATATTTTTCATAGACCAGTTCATTTTTCCACATGAAAGGATTAATACACCATGATCAGTCCACTTTTCATCTTTTGATAAACTAAGCTTATTGGATTCAAGTCTCTGACCGTGTATTGTATTGTGCCTCGTCCTCTCTAGCACTGGAATCACAAAAGTGACTCCTCTCTGCACAATCTTGGGTTTGTGAACAGTGTTTTAAAAACACAGCCGCAGGAACTGTATGCCTCATTCAAAAAGAAATCTCAGCCACGCTATACGTAGAAGGTAGAACCCCTTCATGCGCCTCGCCCGTAGAAGACATGACTGAAAAGGCAGCGCTTCCAGTTCATAGGAAACGGCATGTTTTCACAAACCGCTCTCTTCCTAAATCACAGTGGGGTTTTTTTCGTGGAAACTTCTGGTGAATCAAAAGTACTCTGACCCCTGCAGGTGCTTCGGCAAACTGACGTGAGGGCTGAGGGAAGAACCTGCATTTTTGAGGAGGAAACGGCACAAACCTTCTTGCGTGGTGTGTTGCTACACCCGAGAGCAATGTCCATTTGCCGTAACATTCAGAGTTTGAGTGCTTGTCTCATATGACTTTGAGTGTGTTTTCCTGACTTACTGCTTTCCAGAATACAGAAGCACACAATGTTTTTGGTTGTTCTCAAATGTAAGCATTTGGTTTATTTATACCAAAACATGGTGCCTTTAATCACACCAGCTTGTCATTTACTTTCCAAATCTATTAAAAAATCCAGCATCGTATCAATTCAAGTAGTGCCGTCCAGTAGATGCCCGTTTCTCATTGTCCATTTGGTGTGTCAGCTGAATGGCCCTAATCCATGTAATATATCCTGGTTTGATACAGATTTATCACAATTATGATGTTTTGCTGAAAAACAGACTGATGCCTTGCAAGCCGTTGGTGCTAATTAAAACATTTGTAGCTTTTGACAAATAATCTACAATTTAGTTTAAGTTCTGAATGGATCAGAACATAGTCAGCTATTCTCATATACATCTTTAACAATGGACAAATGTGGGAAACGTTTTCTTTTAGACAAATACAGAAATGCTTTATTTTTTAGTATCATGCTACACAGCCGTACTCTTTCCACGGGCCTATGCGAGTAAAAAGGAACCTTTGCCACCCACAGGCATTGAGGCTGGGCTGAATGACAGTGAATTACAGTGCTTTTTAAAACACACCAAAGAGGTATGCTACTGCTAACAAAACTTTACTATAGTTTTTGTCACTGGTAGCAATATGTCCTTGGCCTTGCCAATGGGGAGTTTTGCCCTTGCACAGCAGCTCCTCCGTTGACACGAGAACTGGTTCATTTCTGCTAAAGTGGATGAGCGTGTGGGACTGGAGAAACCGTAGAAGCCGTACCTTGGCGCTCTCCGGAATAACCTGTATCAAGTTTCCAGAACCTCTCTCCTAAAATTTCCCGCACGGCTGGCACCGGTATATGCAACCCAAGCCTTTCCAAGCTCAGAACCCTGCAGCTGACACAACCCCACCTGCCGAGTAAATTATTTCATTCCCTCAATCGCCACAGCTTCGGGCCTTTCTGACAGCGCAATACGTTGTTCCCGGAGCCGCCTTCGCACCCTGGGCAGGGTGTGACACGGCAGCAGCGGATCCCGCTTCTGGTTCCACCGAGGGGCTGCCCTTGTCAAGGCAGCGACCACTCGTTTCCCTGCAGCCT
>NW_008593173.1:0-2347 GCF_000691845.1 Merops nubicus | reverse complement strand
ACCTGCCGGAGAGAAGCCAAGAGAGAAGCGGGCACGTGTGAAACGCACGGGAGCTGGGTGGCGCTTGAAGAAGCAGCTCTTGGAGGGCAGTGTCCAGGACCATGGAAGTCAGACACTTGTGCCCTCCTCTCGAGGTAAAGCACAGCTAAAATTTTAACTGTCTCCCCACTGCTTCTCCCAGGCCCAACACCTGGGCACTTCCTCAGCCAGGCACTTGAGCTGTTTTGCAGGCAGTGTTCCCTCGGACCCAGAGCCCTCGTTCAGACTTGCCATTCAGTGTTGCAAGAGCTCTTGCCCTCCAAACCTGCTCAGCCCTGCCCTGCTCAAAATGCAGCTGCAAGAACTTATTTTTTGCTTGCCACCCTGGCCACAGTAACCCTTCCTCCAGCTCCCTTCCTCCAGCTCCACTCTCTTTGCTTTCAAAGGCCTTCACAGTCTCAACCTCTTACTGGTGAACAGGAGAGCCAGAGGTGCTCACTCCTTGCCCTCATCAGCCCACGCAGCTTTTCCTGTCATCACATTCTAAAATAAACAGACTCAACATGTCTGCTGTCCCTCCAGCTGATGAGAGCTTTCCTCTGACATACAGAGATCCTTCCATCTCTAAATTCTACTCTCTTGCCTTGGAAAGTTTAGGCTGTGGTGCCTATAAAATCTGGAACACCAGCTGCTGATGTGCCGAGAGGCTGTTGAGCAGGAGGCAGTCCTGCATGACTAGTCCTCTTCTCAAATCTTAACGTGAAGAGGTGCAAGAGAATTCACCAGTGAGTTAAGGAGACCACAGTCTACAATCTCCTTTCTTCCAACAGCACCTTCCAACGCAGCTTGCCTCCTGCCAGCTGGTGGGAGAGGGGAACTGTGCAGCCTCCTCTCCTCACGCACACCCTGGTTTGAAAAGCAGAGGTAACAGAATTCTGGTCTGTGGCTGAGCTACAGCTAGGCACACAGTCATCATTTAGTCACCACCTCAGCACAGAAGACAAAACGGAACAGCAACAGAGTTCTGCATCTTCATTAGGACCCTGACAAAAACTGTCAGGCCCCTGCCCGTGATTTTGAGGAGCATCTCCTTTATTCTTCATTTTACAGAAGTAGCACCTGTGTGGCAACTACAGCTGCTACAATGGAATAAGAATTGAAAATAAAATCCTTATTTTACTGAGACAGTTAAAAGCAAAGGTGGCTGCTAACATCATTGCTGCTGGCAAAGCAGCAGGCAAGTAACTTGTGGGGAAAGAATTGCTCCAGGAACTGTCAGAGCAGACAACCCTCCTCTGTTTAAAGAGGGAGCACTACAGTGTCTTTTTACTGCAAGATCAATTCCACAAGGTGTTCCTGCCAATCCTTCTCAATTATATGCCACCAAATGACAAATTCTAATCAATAAAGTACAAAATTCCCTAAGTCACAGGGGAAAACAGCAATTTTAGTTTTACTTTCTGATCTGTAGCAGGGATAGTACATGAGCTCTGGCCCAGCTCACTGCCCTCCTCATGCCCTTCAAAATGCTCAGAGGTAGTTTTAAAGAATGACTAAGCCACTTAATCATTACTAAGTACTGGAAAAGTGTGGTGGTAACTCTGCTTTTATAGAAGACACTAAACCACTTTTTTTCTTCGGCTTGCTTGAAGACCAGCTCAGCAATTAGAAGTTTACTTAAATATAAGGAATTATATGGGAGCTGAAGAAGGGGAAAAGTCCTCCTTTTCCTCTCCCAATAAAAACTGAGCAAGAAACTCTGCTTGTTTTGAAACCTTACAGTCCTGCAGACGTTAAGACTTGGAAATTACGGAATCATTAAGGTTGGGAAAACCCTCTAAACTCATGAAGTCCAATCACAGGGTCATAGAGTGGCTTAGGGTGGAAGGGACCCCAGAGATCACCTAACCCACCCCCCCTGCCATGGGCAGGGACACCTCTCAGCCAGACCAGGTTGTTCAAGGCCTCATCCAGCCTGGCCTGGAACACCTCCAGGGAGGGACACCCACAGCCTCTCCAGGCAATCTAGTTCAGAGTCTCGCCAGCCTCCTACTGAAGACCTTCATTCGAAGATCCAGTCTAAACCTGCTCTCCTTCAGTCTAAAACCATTTCCCCTGTCAGTGCACACTCTGGTGACAAGTCCCTCTCCAGCCTTCCAGCAGGTTCCCTGCAGCTACTGGGGCAGTTATAAGCCCCCCCGGAGTCTTCTCTCCTCCAACCACCACCCCAACGCTACAGGGCCACCAAACCACGTCCCCAGGTGCCACATCCCCACGTTTTTTAACCCCTCCTGGGATGGCGCCCCCAGAGACGGAGCGGAACCACCCTGCCCAGCCCGGCAGGCGCTCCCCGCCGTCCCCCCAGAGC
>NW_008593172.1:0-234 GCF_000691845.1 Merops nubicus | reverse complement strand
GGAGCAGGAGGAGCCGTGACAGGTCCCCGAGCACGGGGCGATGCTCGGCGGCAGGGAGCTTTGCAAAGCAGCATTTCATCGCATTGAAAGGAGCAGAGGAGGGAAGGGGGGAGCGAGACGGCACCCGAGCTGGCCCAGATCCTGTTTCTTCCCTCTTTTATTCTCTGTTTTCGTGCAGCGCCAGCTCTCATCACCCACTGGCTGGCAGGGGGCGGGCGCAGCCACCCCCGAGAA
>NW_008593171.1:0-208 GCF_000691845.1 Merops nubicus | reverse complement strand
AAAGGGTCAAGTGTGGGGATACACCCCCCGACCCTCAGAAGAAGTGCCACTTGTCCCCAGGCGTTGGGTTTCACCCTCCCAGGAGCTCTCAGGGAATTAGGGGCGCCCCACACGAGCTCCCGAAGGGCAGCGAGGGGGGTTGCAGCAAATCCTCCTTCCCCCCCCCCCGAGCGGGGGGTGTCGCCACCACGAGCAGGAGGCCCGGCAG
>NW_008593170.1:0-90365 GCF_000691845.1 Merops nubicus | reverse complement strand
ATATAAATTTTGGATAAATTTTGGAAGGCTGCTAAGTTAAAAAAGGCAAATATGAATATGTAATAAATGATAAATTATTTCCTCCTCCTGTGTTATCAGTGGTGACTATGTTGCTTTGTCATACAACTGCTGCAAAGGCTAATCCTCCACACTTGCAAAATCTTCTTATTCTAACTGCCATGGCCCTGTTGAAGCTGGGACTTATGTCCCTAAAAATAGGATCAGGATTACTTAGGTTGCAGTCCATTGAAGAAGTTTAAAGGTTTTCAGATGTGGAATGAGGAGAGAAGAAAAAATGTTATTCTAAACTATCAGAGCTCAAAAATTACCATTTTAATCAACTTTAATTAAAGACTTCATACATTCCCAGTACAAAGGTTTCTGGCATGAATGAAAGCCTAGTCCCTTATGAAAATGAACCACCAATAAGACTCTTATTTTAACTCCTTACCTCACACTTTTCATATCTGCCTCAGTACATCCTGGCTTTAGCTTATTGATTTTGACCTTACAGCAGCTGAATAAGGGCTTTCAGGAGGACTTGGGGACTCACAGACATAATTGCAATCCTGACAAACCCTACTCATGTATGGCCTAACCCAAGGCCTTTTGGTGAAAATCAGGCCAGAGTGAGCTTAAGTGCAGCCAAAGCTGAAGGCTAACCTGCCTTCTGAGCAAGCAGTCAGGAATCTGGATCTCAGGTGCATTCAAGGGGTAAAAAAATAAAGAACAAACCAGAGTCCTTGATTCTCCACCCTGTAGGGGAATCAGTGACATCTCAGATTCACTTGATGGCTTGTTGTTGCTCTCCTGCATAGCCTGGGGTGTCCCTCAATTACAATGAAAGGTTTCATGCCAATGCTCACAATCCCTAGCACACACTGCACATGGAGATGAGATGCCAAACCCTTGTGCCTCTGTACTCTTTCAGGAGATGGGTGTCTAAAGGCTAGACACTCTACTAAATTCCAAGTATGGGAGCATTGTTTCATTTCTTTTGCTTTCAATCTGTCACATTCTCTCTCCTTAACCATCAGCATATGTAACAGTACCTGAAAAATATTCCAATATACAATAATTTGACTTTATGTTTGGCAGTCAGTTCAGGGTTCTTGAGGGCATCAAGAGGGAAGCTCAGAGGCAGGAATAAGCAAAACTTTCAAGTCTCCTTTTCTGTTTGCCTTGGTCAGACACCCAGGTAGGCTTTATCCAAGAGAAGCTTCTGGTGGCAAGCAATAGTGGATGGGGATACCTCTTCTGAGTGAAGAGTTGCAAGTCAGGGGATATTTTCCCACTGGCCAAAAAACGTGAAGGCACTGTGCTCTAACCATAGCATGGAGTTTTATTGTTCTTCACAAATGTATCCCGTCAACCAAAGGCATTGTTAAACTTAAGCTCCCTTTGATGAGTCCCTCCAGCTGGATAGATCCTGTCTGTTCCACAGTCAATATTTCCACCTTCTTCTCCACTGCGCTCAGTCTTTCTGCCATGTTTGCGTAATTTGATTCCCACCATAACTGACAGAGCATTTGGGAAGGCCTCAGTCACAGTGGAGACCGGCTGGAAAATGTAATCCATGGATTGGCAGCCAGGCAGGAATTCTCAACTGGGAGCCCAGTAGGCATCAAGATATAAATAGTCCCATGCTCCAGTCCAGGTCAGATCTGCTTCAGGAACCCTATACTCGAGCAGTGAACAAGCACATAACTTTGGTTTCCACAACTTTCTGTGCCCAGCAACTGCCAGGAGCACTGCCTATAAGCTCAAATATAATTTACCAGAGATAAAGCTAGCATGTCTGTGGAAGTGCTATAAGGCACTAGTGCAAATAAAAGGTGTTAAATATAATAGGAAATAATCCCTTTTTCATAATTTTATAAAATTATGAAAATAATTCACCCACTTCAGGTAGAGATTTCTAAAAATTAAGTTCATTGTGTTGTTTTCCTTAGACAAATAATACTAAAAAACTGAAGTCAATTACTAATAAATCAGTGACAAAACAACAAAGTAATGAGCAGCCAGATTTCTTAAAAATAAACTTTCATATCTGGAATGTATATACACTCATGTATCTGCACATTTTACAAGGCAGACAATGGATAGTAAAATGTATTTTTATTACTATTTGAGGGAACATTTTTCACATAGCTAAAGACTCTATCAGATGAATGAAAATATATTATATTTGTCTATAAACAGTGTATATTGTGGATTTTATTGTTTGAGTTTTCTAATGTAGAATGGAAGTGAAAAAAATCTGTTTATTTAATTCACAAAATCTGAGACCTCCTTCATCTATTTCCAATTCCAGCTACTTCCCATGGCCCTCTTCCTGTCTTTACCAAGCAGATTATGTTTGTCTGATTACATACAAAGAACCTTGGCTAGTGTTCGCAACATGGTTTGTGACTGCAGGAAGCACCTTACATTTTGTTGCTTTTCACTCTTCTCCATGTGGTCTTTTTTTTTTATTTTGACCATTTAGTATTGTTCACAGTTGTGTCATCCAGGCTAAGTCTTCTGAGAGCTGTTGATGTCATGGTGATTTATGACCTTCTAGAATGACAAATTATGGATTCACATGGGATGGCCAAGTGCCCACAGTTTAATCTTATGAAGTTTTTAACTTCAAAAATTACCTTCTAAAATGTGATAGAAGATCTTAATTTTTTTCCTGACAAAGCTCCCAAGCTGGGAATGCGATTCCTTCTGCATTCTGCACTATCTAGAGACTGTACTTAGGATATTTGGTACAGAAATCTACCCTCTGTATATATTAAGCCATCACCAGAATTTTTTTTTCTTTCTAGTAGCCTTCTACTTCAATTCCTTTTTTCTCATCAACAAATACTGTTGATACTATTCTGACAAACCTACTAAATAGCTATAAATTGCATAAGCAGTAACTCAGTTTCAGATACATTCAACAGGATGTGCAAACATGCAAATGTACAACCACTCTTGACGATTGCTAAATGGTTTATAAGCAGAGGTCATGGGCCTGCCATTGGATCCCTTCAAGTGATCTCCTGCAACCTCCCAATCTGAATTACTTTCTACTTACAATTAAAATGATTATATGACTACAGAAGGATCTTTGTCAGTGATAGACTCAATTCTGATATGCACCACAGATTTTGAGTGATTTTTAAGGAATTTATTTACCCTTTCTCTGCATTAGTTTCTACAAATTTAAAAACAAAACAAAACAAACAACAAAGAACCTCTCACAACCAGGATTGTCTTTCCTGGCATTTCTGACTGGAATTTGAACTCTGTGGGAAATGCCTTGCTCTGAATGTTGCAGGTATATATCTACCTTCACAAGGTCAGAACATTCCTTACAGTCTCTAGGTGCTGCTGTAGCAGAGACAGTAATTTCTAATGCATATAAAGGATTTTGAAATTCTAAAATGTTATAGAATTCTTAGTGTTCACATGCAAACAAAGAAGGGGTGAAAACCAAATGTTCTAACAAATTTTCCAGCCTTTTCTATTTATTTCTATTTTTCACTTCTAAGACCTTAATACTACAGTAAATACCACATGGCTTCTTCCATCTCCATAATATAGAAAAGAATGGCAAAAAATATGTTTCTGCACAACTAAAATTTATTTCATCCTACACCAAATGAGCAGATAAAATTTGTTCTTTCACTATTTTTCAATCTCCCTGAGGCATCTCAGGCTACATGCTGGGATAAAGCATTCTTTCTTGGATTCTCAAACAATAGAATGTCTTACATTCTTCAACTACTCATCATATTCCCCATAAGGCTTTGTTCAACATCTACATATAAATACCCTTACTTTTTCATTGTTGTTTTTTTTTTGTTTGTTTGGTTGGTTGGTTGGTTTTTTGTTTTGTTTTCTTTTGTTTTTTTTTGTTTTGTTTTTTTCACACCCCCTGCCATTCTACTGAAAAAATGACCATCTGGTCAATAGGGTAAATCTACAGCTTGATTCAGAATCTCCGTGTGCCAAAAATCATATTATATGCCCTTTTTCAGGAAACATGATCTAATCATGGGATTGGAAGTGGTGCTAGAGGCTATCTAATTCATCACTGTATCCAAAAGTAGGATTAATTTGTTTTATGATGCTCAAAATAGATGTTTGTCTAGCAAGTTCTAAGAGGTCTCCAATGATGGAGCTGCTACAGTCTTGCCAAGAAATCTATCCTGCTGTTTTAATGGGTACTAATGAAAAGTGTAAAGCAAAGCTCTAACCCAAAGACTTCTAAGGGAATGATTAGGTTGTCAGATGGTTGCATATAAAGTCCAGTCCTCTCTGAAAGCATGAAAATGTTCTTGTGTTTCACAGCATGTGTGCAGATCCACAGCACAATAAAACTGAAGATACAGAGGCCGTGCTTGTGCATTTGAGGGAAATCTAGGAGAAACATTCACAATATAAAGGTTTCTTAAAGGATTTACTTAGTTCTATTTCACTAGTTAAAATACTGCAACACTCATTAAAATTAACATTCTTTTGATCTATAATAGCTGCGTAAAGAAAAAAGGTAGACATTTATGCTTTCGTATTTCTTCACAATACCAAAATGTCTGCTTATCTGTTTCAGCTAGAGACCAAGTGTAGCAATATGATGACGCTTTTACATGAAATAAATGTATGAAAATACATGGCTGGTTGTACTACAGCTTTCATGCTATTCATGGAGATCAGATCAGACTGTGGAAATGAAACAGCAGTGAAAAACAATGTTTGTCACTATATGAATTTTGAACAAGCCTCTTGAAATCAGTAGTATAGTAAAAGCAATGTCCATCTTATGTGCATGGAACAAGCCAACTCTGTTATTTTGCTTTGCCCGATGTCACTTTCAACCTGAAAGAAGAAACCCAGTAAAGTAAGAAATCGTACAGAGAAGTAGCAGTCATGTGATATCCTTACTGTTCTGGCAGTGGTTTAACAATAATGAAGCATCTGCTAGTCAGTTCCATGAACAGCTCTTTTTTTCAGAACAGAAGGACAGATGAGGAAAATTCTCATAATCGCACACATTAAAAAAGGCCCGGGTATAAAAATTCTTCTCAATCAATCCTTCATCTACTTCTCCTACCCTCAGTACACCCATGTATTAAGATACAGGTTGATATGTGCATCTCAACATGTCCTCACAGCCACAGTACTGTGTAATAGAAGCTTAACCTGCTTGGAGACCAATGCAGTTTAGCATTTCAGGTTTTATGGTTTGCATAGAGGTCTCAAACCTAACAAACACATGTCAGTAAGTCTGTAAAAATAAATGTGAATAACTTGTGAATATAAACAATTCAAGAATAAAAGTTTATGCATAAAAGTTTTTTTATAGTAATACAGAAATTTAACATGTAGAATACACTACTTATTTTTTTTTCTTATTTTTTACTTTGTTCAGAAGGGTTTTAATTGCTTCTCTCCTTGTCTGCATTGCATTTGAAATATGATAAGGTGTCTTCAAATACAAAGTCATAAAACTGAAGATCATATTTGCCCACCTAGGCACTTCTTAAGAGCTATCTGCCTTCCAGCATCTCTATGTGAGATTGATTTTACACAATACTCTAAAAAGTGTACATAAGTTCTGAAAACAGCAATTCTGTGTAAAACTCCTCTAGAAGTTTGTTTATGAATTTGAAAAACATTTTTAAAACACTTTTTTGGACAGAAGGAGTTCAGCAGAAAACAATAAAAATATCATATTGATTTAAGAAATATACTTAGGAAGTTGAAGAGTGAGGTTGATAAAGAAAGAGTGGAGTAGATCCATTTTTAGAAAGAAAAGTACAATGTTCTTTTATGCTAAAAATGTAAATTAGTTAAGACTTTTGAGAGCAGTAAGTGTTAATAAATACAGCAGTTAGTGATAGCAGCTGCTTGTAATAACCACTATTTTGTACATGGTATTCCAAGTTCAAGGAACAATAAACTCGACAAAGAAAAAAACTAGTCATTTATTTCTGGTGCATTTAATAGTTTAGTTCCTTTCCTCTTGCTTCAAGTTATGGTTAAGCGGCAGAAATTTAGTTTTCATCAGCTCCAAATTTTCCGAGTAAAAATCTTGCAAATTCTAAAATTTAGTTTATAATTCATGAGCATTTTCAAATTATCCTAGTGGTCTGATAAAATCTTGAATGTTTTGCACTGTATACATTTTTAGAAAAAAATTGCCTAAGCCAAAACTTGTGCCTATTCATCTCATTTCTCCTGAAAACATTTAGGATTTATTTTCCTTATGAATTCATGAACCCCAACCAACAAAGGCTAAATATATTCAGAACTTTTAAAATTAACTTAGAGAAGATCTTGTCCATGGCTTATCTGTTGCTGCAGACCATCTCCAGATCCCATTTAACTCTTTGTAATCTTATCTAGTGCTTGACAGTGTCTTATGGAGTGACTAAACTATTGTAGGTATCTTTATCTTTTTAAAGATAAGGCTATTCTCTTCCTCATATCCAGCTTGAGCCAGGAATAGACTCCAGGGCTCATCACTGGTCAAATAAATGGCTGATAAGCGTGAAGTTGTATAACAGACTACAGCAGTGAGAGACAAATCCTTCTACAGGGGTTGAACTGAGCAGGGATGGGCAGCTGCTAGTTTGGTAGGGTTCAGTAGACCTTGCTGTTAAAAACACCTCTAGTGCATAACCATACCATTTACACTCAGTTTGGGGTGTGAGTGGGTTTTTCGTCCTATTATTCCTCTCAACCTTTGCTTTCAGGCTCAAGTCAAGAGGTTTTGCCCTGTCCCCATGCTCCAAACGTCAAACCGGATCCAAACGTTCAGGGACAACATGCTGCTAGAGCTGTGAATGGACTAAAGATCATACGTGTAAGTAAAGGTTTCTACTATTGCGTTTAAGGGTCTAAGCCTCCAGGATCTCAAAATCAAGACATTAGACTAGTTGAAACATTTCCCTTACAAAAAGCTGCATATACAGTTTTCTGCAGGAATATGCAGTTTTGTTAAACTTTTGACAAAAAAAAAGGGCAACCTAGGGAAAGGTTTGCCTCACTCACCTCTCAGTCTCTCCCTGCCAACTTCTCTGAGTGCCCCATCTGGATGCAAGGGATGTCTAGGCTCTGGATGCCCTGCCATTTTTTCCCCAACTTCCTGCAACAGTGGCATTTCCAAGGCTTCCAGCTCCCTATCCCCCTGAGAATATTTCTGAAAGACAGCTGAGTCCGTGGTTCCTCTAGTTAGCTGCTCCTCACACAGCCATCTCTCTGCCACCACAGTGTAGGCTGGGGCAACATTGAGCACTGCCTGGCCAGATGAGTTATCCATGCTAGGCAGCAAGCCTGAAAGTCTGCATTTAGAAGTGCCTGAATTTTTGGAGACTTCGTTCCCTTGGAAATATTATTTTAAACACAACATATTCCCCAATTTAAAATGACCAGGGAAGTTAAGTCATAGTCCTTTTCCTGACCAGTTGTAGTCTAGTCTTTGTTGCTAATCTAAAGGGAGGACTGGTTTGGTGATTCATACCAGGAGAATAACTCTTTAAAGTACATTTTGTACTGAAAAGATTTTGGATAACCTTTAATTTATAATATGAATCACCAAAAGACATATTTCACAGTTAATGCATCATACTTCCACTAGACTGGAGGTGTGTCTTGTGCCTGCTTTCATCAGTAGCTCTGCACCTACAATGGCACAAAATGACTGCTGCACACACACTGGGATTGACCCCCTCCTCTTGTCTGAGAGCCACCGATCTGCTGGCACATGGTGGAGGAGGCTGTCCACCTCTTTCCAGGCCACCCCAGAGGAGAAGCTGCACCGGACACCTCCCATCTTGAGGCTGTTCCCGTCTGCACAACACAGTGAAATATTTGCTCAGGCAAGGACAGAAGCAGGAACCATCCCCCAGCCACTTAGAGCCTTTCCCAGGGAGAGCAAAATCGTAGCTCAGGCCTTGTGTTGGCAGGATAATCCAGCTTCCTCTGCATACCTAAACCTGAGGCTTGAATGGGCTTTACACATTTCCAAAGATAGGTGACAGCTGGAAAAAAAAAAAAAAAAAAAAAAAAAGATGTGAGGATCATAGATTCACAAATTCACAAGCTGGCCCCTAAAAGTCAGAATTAGTGAAGGTTCCACTCTCTTGTGGATCTAACCCTGAGGGATCGCTGAACAGCACACCTGTTACAACAGCTGCTCTTGGCTATATCTGGTTCTAGAAGTCCTTGAAAGCCTCTAGAGTGTTTTGAGAAGTGAGCAATGACATGGGCACCTTTGGGGAAGTCCCCTCCAGCTGGCAGGTTATGTCATCACCAGGCCTCACTTTGCATGGTATGACTTGTGCAGCCATACCAGGCCTGGGCTTTAAGGACTGCTACAAGGGACGTCTCATTTTACCAGACAGTCTGGGATTGGAGGATCTTTTTCCTATATTTGATTAGTATGCTATCACTTTTACAAAGGTGCACAAATGATTTTTATCTTTTTTCAGTTTCAACTTATGCCAGGAGACTTCTCCAACAAGCAGAAGGTATCACTGTTGTGCCTTGTCCTTCTTGCCATGTAGAATTACAGGGAACCCAGTATACCAGCACCTCTTTATTCTTGCCTAGCTTTATCTGTGGCAATACTGTTGAATTTTTATACAAAAAACATAACTGAAAAGCTCATTTTTCTTAACTTTAAATTCTTGTAAATGGAGATAAAGTATGATTGATAGACAGGGAAAGAACTTAGTTAAAAAGTAATGTATCTCCATTAGGTAATTTTTTTGTTGCTGTGCATCATATCCTCCCCTACAGCACAAAGCAAAGGCTGAGCAGGCATTTTGATTTGTAAGGGCATGAAATACTGCAGTTTGCCTGGTTTTGCTCACTTGATGTATTCACTCTTGTACTCACTAGTCCTGTAGCTTTAGCTTACTTCCCTTGCAGCTGCACCATATTCTTCAAACCTGTGGGAAAAAACCAAGCCTGAATCATGAGTTTTCCAGGCTTTCGGTGCTTTGAGGATGCAAGAATTTCATTTATGGCAGATGCAGAGAGAAAAGGGGAAGTTTTTACAGTGTCACTGACATATTGATTCAGTTTCTATTACTTAAGTGCTGTGAACGTTTTGAGGCGGTTTTAAACACCTTTCTGTTTTATTTATTTGTTTTCAAAGGCAAAGTAACCAGCCTTCACCATCGCCAAAGTTCTGCCTTCCCCACACAGCACAATGGCAGTATGGCCACAGCATCTCTGGCCATAAAGTAAGACAAATTCTACAGTTCCCAAAATCACAACAAAACAATTGGAAGTTTGAGTTCCTGTTCCCTCTTCATAGTAGCCAGTATAACACACTGCAGAGATAACTACTGTCTAGACGCCTTTGGGAAGTTAATCTTCAGGTACAGTAAGTCAGAAATGGCCAAAAATGTAAATGAAATTGGCCTTTTACTTCCAGCACTCTGAACTAAATGAAGTTTAACAGCACTGAGGACTACCCACTGTTATCTTCAATTTCAGCCCTAGGACTAGCACTACTGGAATAAAGAAATAATTGATCTAAATCTTCTGTGAGTCCTGTATTCTCCACAGCACAATCCTTTTATCTGGTCCTTTAGAGTTCTAGATAAAACCTTGTGTGAGTGTTGTTCCTGAAGTCAGTGTATAACACTCTTAGCAGAACAGCTACATACTCACTTCAGAACTACTTTGGTGACATTTGTTTGCAACGGTCCAGCTGCATTAGGAGTCAACTTATTCAGGGTGATGCAGGAGTACACAAGAAAATATTGCATGAACAAACAACTAGAATATGATCAACACTGAAGTTTGACACAACTTTGGGACTGGTAAATTCAGATGCTGTTTGTAAGGAGTCCACATGCAAGAATCTGCATAGAAAAATTTTTGATTGCAAAATTCTGCCCTTCATACAAATTCATAAAGCATGCTATGCTATGGTACAATCTCGGACTCTTGCCTTTCTCAGTGAGACATCAAAGGTTTATAGAGGAAACTAAGTAGTTGGGGTCCAAACTGATAGTCCCACCATAAACTCAAATAACCTTAAAGTACTGTCAACTTGACAACAATTTACTTGAATCTATTGCAGCAGCCAGAATTAACCATAATAGGTATTGGCAGCCCTCAGTCATGCCAAGGTGGCTTAGAAATGCTGAGCAGAGGCAGACATGGGGTTTTGTGTAATGGGGCAATCTTGTTCATTCTGTGTAACACATGGCACTTAGCACACTGAGATCCTGTTAACTTCCCCAAAAGGGATCAGTTCACGAACTCTTGCAAAGATGCTTAGTATCCTATAAAACACTCCAGGGTATCCTGCTCAGCTCTGGCAGTGCACAAATCTGCAGGTCCTATGTTACATCTGTCAACTCCCTGCAGAGAGTCAAGGGCATTGCAAATGTAATGCCCTCGATGTATATCGAGAGCATTGTAAGTGCCAATGCATGGGCGGCAGAACTAAACCTAAAAGGTCAACAAGCATGCATAGAAAGGGTGACTAGAATTTAGAAATTACTCTCTTAAGGCTCCCTGTTCAATTTGAATTCAGTTCTTCATGTATATATTGGGAGATGTAGTCTTAAATTATATTCCCTATTTCTGGTCCCATTCCTCCATGCTCCAAATTCATTTCTGTTGAGTCCCACAGTTTCCTCTCTCCCCCTCTTCCTTCTTCTTCCTTATGCCCAGTATCCCACTGAGCCATGGTAGGCAGCTGCAGTACCTGCATTTACACAGGGAGCATAATTTTCTGGCAGTTCAGTGGATTTCTAGTATGTTGCTGCAGATGGCATGGGGGAGGAATGGGACTTGTTCATTAAAGTCTCTGTAGTCTCTATGGAACAAGCAGAAATTTTTCTCAAAGCTTCCAGCTTGGCAAAGATCACAGACAGCTGAAAGTAGATTCTTGATACAAAGGCTGCCTGTTACCCCATATCTAGTCCTTGTTTCAAATTTAAGAAACCTAATGCTGCTGAGAAAGAATCTTTCCAGCTTGGGCTGATAGAACTTGATTTCCCACAGACATATCACCTTTTGCAAACACCGGAATAGGAAACAAAATAAACCAGCCCATGACAGTGTTGAACAAACAATGTCTGCCCCAGTGACTACTCTTAGATGAGTACCAAAAATTGGACCTTTCTGGGAGTATCACACAAACTTCAAATCCATTTGTCTTACCAGACAAGCCTCTAAGAATCTAAGTGAATATTTTACAGTGAGAACCACAGAAATAAATTACATAATATACTAATACGTCCCATTTGAATAAATTCAACATCATGCAATCTGAATACTAAAATATCTTTCTGCTAAGGTCTGACACAGGTACACAGTTTATGTGGAACTAAGCATTCAAGTACTTTACTATCTGCGTTATAACAATGTAGATGTATAGCTCAGGGGTTGATCTTGAAATAAATTATGTAACTGACTGATACCTTGCATTTGATTCTCTGAGAATAGGAAAGAGGCTGCAGCAAGGTAAAGACTGACGAGATACAAAGGACGGTTCTAGATCTTGCTACAGGGTCAGGCTTAGATCTGGGCTAGTACAATAGGAGAACACCAACTTGTACTCAAAAGTAAAGTTTGGTTCTTCACATAATGACATTTTTTTCTTGCCAGCTAGTGAAGTATTCCAAGTAATAAAGAGGCTTGCTTGTAACATTTGCTGCCAAAGGTCAGTCAGCATTGTTGTTCTCTCCCTAAACTTCACTCCCATCTACCTGCCCCAGTAACAAATGCTTGTGTCTTAGATCAATAATCCAGGCACATTTTTCAGCTACAATTTATCTTTATCTGAGCAAGAAGTTTGCATCTTTGCTACTGGATCACCTGTTAGATATGATATTTTTTGTCCAACTACAACTTTAGTCCATATCCTCATCCTCTTAAGGGTTAGTTCCTATCACCAACTTCTTTCTTTCTAGCCATTTTCCATAGTTTTGAGTCTCTTATTTTAACTGTGTAAGCTCTCTTTTCTGCATCACTCCTTTTTCTCTGCCAAAGCAAACATCACTTACCAGTATTCACTGCTAGTGTCCCAGGTAGCTTATCCTATCTTACCTATAGTCCTTCACTCATTATCAGGACATCACCTTTTGTCTTCAGCCATCCTAGCTTCCATCTTCTTAGGTGACAGCAACAGTGAAAACAGTGATATCCCATATAACACCAGAGTGTGCCAGAGAACAAGGAAATGGAAAAATAAAAGACATAAGCAGGACAAAGAAAAGAAGAGAAGCTCTTGTGGTTCTTTAAGTTCTTACAACAGAATTCCTATTCTCTGCTATTGATTCTTAATGTATATAGTTCCTTCTTAACTTCTCGTTTTCTGGCACTGAAAATATTAAAGTGTCAGTTAGAACTTTGATAAGTACCTCTCTCCAAAATCTTCTTGGTGGCTTTCCAGCAATTATCTACAGACTGGAGCAATATATGGGATCCCTTGTTGCAGTCTGAGCAAAAAGTGTAACTTAAAATTACAGTGATATTTGCTGTTGTGAAATAGTGAGTAAATTTAACCAACAAGCATAAAAGAGAATGCTAAAGCAGTTGGTGCTTTCACCACACTTAAAAGTGTATTTATTTTAAGACTGCTGACAGTCTTTAAAACATACTGTCTGGCTTTGCATGGCCCTGGCACTTGTTTTTAAGGCCTCGCTTCAAACTGCTTCTGAACTTGGCCAATCTTTCTCATTGGAGACTTCTATGAGTCATGTCCCTTGCTTTTATTTTTGCAGTCTTCCTTCTCTGGGATATGCTTACTGAAATGCCGAGCTAGGTTCTCAACAGAGGTAAATGCACATTGCTTTAGTAGCTGTCAGGGTGCCAGGCTTATTTATGCAAGCAGGGGAATGGGGCATGATTTTTAATTTTACCCCATTACAGGAAAAATACTGAGACTTTAATGAACAGATCCCATTCCTCCCCCATGCTTAGCACTTCATAGGCCACAATAATGAGAACAACTGCTTTTCAACCTCATTTGATTACCGCAAGATATTCTTAGCATATAAATGTTAATCATCTGTGCAAACAGGAAGATACCTGTTTACAGTGAGTACATCCAGTTATCACTGAAATACTTCCTAGGCCTGGATTTTTCCCTCTGAACCAGATGCAATTCCTTTTCAGTGATTTAATTGCTTCCTTTCCATTTAATTACTTTGAGGATTGACTGCAGGCAAGTGTATTCCAATAATAGGCCCATCTACAAAGAACAGGAAGCTTTTCCTGTGGTCCAGGGAATTCACCACTTCCGACTGCAGCTCAGCTATATGGCTATCAGGTTTCCCTTTGCCCCTGGGCTTTATGTGTCACCTTGTCTGTTTGAGCGTGAGGAAATGTCATGGGATGAACTGCTTACGCTTGAATTCTCCGACAGAGCTCCTGCCAAGAAATAGCAAAACCCTTCTTCTCATTGGGGCACAAGACACAAATATTTCAGGCCCAAGTATTAAAACATTAATTATAGAAAATTTCTATTATTGATATCTAGAATATTTTTCCATCAATAAATTTCTGGCTGGAAAAAAGTTAAGTCTGGGCAGCTTTTTGTTTATGCATAATATTATCTGGGCAAAGATCTTTTTTTGGTCCTAATGCATATTGAAAAGCAGTTGATCCAATCTGCATTTCATTGGAACTACTTTACTTCAAAACTGGGACTGAGATTATTGCTTTCTGTATGTAAAAATGACACATCACAGGATTTGGTTTTCACCTTAGATGAAGGCTGAGTAATATTTTGAGACATCAGGTAATAAGGGATTTACAAGATTTTTCTTTTTTTTTAACTTCAGATTATAACGAAGTCCATCATAAAATTTTATGGTGCACCAGTGCTCTGTGACTGTAAGCTACGCACACCTGACTGACTGCTTTCAAGGACTGCATATAATACACACACAGAGAGCACAGCACCACAACATCTCACAGAGCCAGTAATTAAAGGAAGGTCATGAGATCCAAGTGGGAAAAAAGGACAAGAAAACACAAAATGTCAGTGGCAAAAATTTGCAGATAAAAGAAGAGCAACTTTATTTTCTCTTTTTTATAGCGCAATGCTCCCTAGTTTACATGCCAAAATATGTAAACTGAAAGAGTGCTGTAGCTAATGCTAAAGCAAATTATACCATCCTGGGTTAGTTTATTTTTCAGACAATGCTTAATACATATTTTTAGTCAATAGTGTTTTGTTTTTTTTTTCCTGAACTAGTGGTGCACAAAATACTTCTCTGTCTTTCAAATTCTAATAACATTTCTGTTTATAAATGAAAGGCTTATGACTCACTAAATAATAGATGTGAGGTGAACAATGTATAAAACTTTTTCTTTTTTTTTTAATTGAAACACAACCAAAGTAATTTGATCTCAAATTTGTTTTCATTGATAGAAAAATGCCCATCTTAAATTCAGTAAGACTATTCATGAACTCTCAGATGCTTCCATTTAATCAAATGTTTGAAGTGGTTTTTGCTGTCTTTAACCCCAGATTTTTTTTCTACATTTCCTTTTCCTCTGCTTGTGGTAGGTGGGAGGAGACTTCTTGTACTACCCAGCAGAGGTACTTTATTAAGTACCTCTTTATTAAGGTGTACAGCAATATAGACCTGGCAAATAGGTATGTGTGGAGAATAGGAAGGGTGGCTACTAGCAACTTTGTGTGATCTACAGCTAGAAAATTAGTTTTATGTAATATTATGGAGAGGTGGCAGGGGAAAACCTAGCCTGTTTTCCACAACAAAATACTTCTTTTGCAGTCAGTCTGAAGAGGTGGTATACCTATCTGCCAGTCCCATCCAAAAAGTTTTTAAGCCCTGATGACATCTACCAGTTTGGCAAAAGAAGATTTACCCACAGATGTGGGCATGAGCAGTCAGTTCACACAGGTCTTGGGCCAGCTCCCAGGGCTAATTCTGTGTCACAGAACCTTGGTGAAAAGGTACCAGGCATTTACCCAGGCAGGGGAAACACCAGCCTGACCATTTCACAAGCACACAGGTCAGGGCTAGACAGAGCAAATATCATCTCCTGGTCAGCCTCCAGGCTAAACAGATGTAGGTAGGGAATACAGGAAGGAAAAAGAAGTAATATGTTGGAGAACAGAGGAAAAGAGAGAAAACTGAGTTTAATCCATGTAGGAACAGAAGTGATATGTTAGCTGTATTTTGACAGAGTGGTATAGACAATTTGGTGGAAAATAAGGCTATTGTAGGACTGGGAAGTTTGCAGTCTGGTAACATAACAGGTAAGTGCATCGTGATATCTACTTGACTTGTACACCCTGTCCCGGGAATTTCAAGACAGAAAAAAAACAAAAGGTCTATCTGAGTGAGGAGTTTAGATAACGACCAGCTGAGGGAAAGGCTACAGCATGAGTCTGACCTGTGTTAGACACAAAAGAACCCAAATGAAGAAAACCCTGCTAGATGCCTCAACTTTGGGAAAACCTCAGGCAGCAGGTTAGTGACCTATATGTCTCTAGAGAACCTCCTTTTTTGCCCAGGGTCCTCACCTAAGTGAAAGATAGAGCATGAGCTTCCACCACAAACTTAGCATTAATTTGGTTAAAAATTTGGTCAACTACAAAACACGAGCCCATGGTTTCATTAGTCCTGGACCCCATGGCATAAGGTTGTTATATGGAGAAATACACTGTAGTTACAGAACAGAGTGGGATTATAATTCCTCTAAAGTCATCAAAGTTACTTATGCACATTCCAATCTAATGAAAAAAATAAAATTCCTATCAATTTTTAGCCGATATCTTTGAAGCTGCATGCAGCTATATACACCAGTGTTCATACAACTGCATTTTTTTAATTATTCCTGTACTTTGACCACCATATTTGGATGCTGCACAAATTATTAGAATATGTATAAAAAATATTACACCACACAGAATGGTATGC
This sequence comes from Merops nubicus, assembly GCF_000691845.1. Taxonomy (NCBI): domain Eukaryota; kingdom Metazoa; phylum Chordata; class Aves; order Coraciiformes; family Meropidae; genus Merops; species Merops nubicus. The sequence continues at coordinate 74,460 of NW_008593170.1, read as the reverse complement.
ACCAATGCTAACAGCAATAGTTATGGAAAAAACACTTGTAAAAGAAGAGTCATGAACTAGCAGTGATAGGCAGCTAGTGCTGCTGAGGTCAGTTAAAATGTTCAACTTCAGTTCTATCTCAATTAAGCAAAAGTAGAATTTCTGAAAGTAAATACACTGAAATATAAGTCTCCAGCCTTACTGAAGTGGATATCCAATACTGATATCCAATACTGACTTGCTAGATAAATTCAATTCAGAATTACAGTAATGCACATGAGAAAAAAAAAACTCCTTATTTTGCCTGCTGTGATGTGGCCTCCCAGACTCAAAACTATAAGCCAGTAAAATACATCCAAATGCTCTAAAGAAGATTAGTAATATTAATATAATTTCTGAAAGATGAATAATTAAACTCTCATTAAAGACTTCCAGTGACAGAGTATCCAGTCTTCCCAATCTATGTGTTCCCATGCACAACTAGCTTTGTTATTAGAAAACATTTCTAATTAATCTTTTATGTGTCAATTTAACTGTCTTACTTCGTGTCCCATTCACTGTGGATACAGAGAATAGTATTGTTTCCCTTTTGCATCAACAGGAATGGCTTAGGATTATTAAACTTTCTTGCCACCAACATTCTTCTCTTATCTTTTTTATTTTAGGCCTGACAGCGTCCACTCTTCCGGTCTTAATTTCGCATGGCTTGTACAACGTCTGATCCTATTTCCTGTCTTGTGGGCTATATTTCTGTTTGTACACCATGAGTAGAACATTTGTCTTTTCAAAAGACATTGTTGATTCACACCCAGTGTGTGATTCACTATAATCTTAAGGTCTTTCTGAAGAACTTGCTTCCTAATGTTTACCATCCTGAATGTATAGCGATTTTTCCTGTAATATGTTGCCTTTGTCTCTTAACCTTGCCCTCATCCCTTGTCTAGGATGAGTTACATCCTATGTTTCTAGTAATTTCTTCAGATTTTAATTTTTTACTGTTCTCCAACACATTTGAGGTCCTTCCTAGCACTGTGTCATATGCAAAACTAATGAGGGTTCTGAATAGTCCACCATCTGTTTTGCTAATGAAAAACTAGAACAGAAACAGAATGAAGACAGACCCCCACAGAACCCTGAGCATAATTAGACATCATTAACTTCTCTATGGTGTGGTTATCTAATCAGTTTTATGCCTATAGAATAAAGGCCATGTTTTTCCTAGACTGGATATGAGAATATCAACTGAGGCAGTGTCAAAACTTTGCTTGAGTAAAAATCCATGAGTTATTCTGCTCTTCGTCTATCTACAAGACCTCTTGCCTGGTCATTGCAAGAGTGTGTTTCATTTGCTCTGAGTTATTCTTGGCAAATCTATGTTGGCTTCTGCTCCTCTCCCTGTTTTTTAGACTGTTCCAGATTTATTCTGTGAATTGAAGTTATACTGGTTGATCTAATTCCCTCATCCTTTCCTTTTTTTTTTCATTCTTCTGATGAATAGGCACTAACTTTCCCCATCTCAGTAGAATTCACAATAGACGCACTTTAATGTCTTTGCAGGCAAAAAAAAAAGAATGCTCTTAGCAGCAAAACTAGGTGTCTACTATACTAGTATTTAAATTGTGATAACCTGAAACCATTTCATTTCTTTTGGGTAAGGAGGATCTACAAATTACCATTTCATCTCAGTTGTACCTTGAAAAGGCTAATAGAAATAAAACCTTTAAAGATATCTCAAAAGCTTTGGAGGTCATTGTTTATTGTCCTTCTAGAGTAGAGTTTTTAAATGTGATCTTGAACTAGGGTGTCTCAAAGATGCTTTAATCAGGGAGATTTTACAAAAATGCTTTATGAATGTTAAGGGTCCAAGATTTTGGTGGTTCAGTGAAATCTTTAAACTCCAGCTTTCCATTTATATCTTCACAGTAGTAACCTTAGATGAGATACACACAGTCTAAGTTGGGCAACCTAAGAGTTAGTTGCCTGGGCTACAGTAACTATGCAGCCTCCCTTTCTGTGCAATGGATAAAAACTGACACCTCCTTCCTACAAGTGATACAAAAACAGCTCAGGTGTCTCTTCCACTCCCTTGTTTGTACTAAGATGAGTAGTGCAGGTGGGTTTTGCTAACTAGGAAGTTAGCAAAAGAAGGAAGGCATTGAGTAATGCAGGTGATGGCTCCCAAACCAAAAGTTGATGGCTCTTCACTGGAATTGTTGCTGTTATCTCAAATGTGTGAATCTTCCAACTACACCAAGAACTCAACTGGGTGAGCCTAAAGTTGAGTAAACAGGCCAGTAAAATGAACAATTTTCTTGCTCCTCACAGTAGCTTAATATGTCGGAGTTCAGGCACACTGACAAATTAATTTCTGTTTCTGTATGATATGTTAGTTCTGTATATGAATAAAGATTTTGTGTGATGAAGACTGTTTATTGGGATGTGTGAAAAATTTCTATCTTATTCACTCAGTAGTGAAGAAGATGTCATTCTCCAGAAAAAGGGAACTTTAAAAAGGTATTTAGTGAAGATGTCATACACCAGAAAAAGGGAATTTTAAGAAGGTATTTGCAAGTATTGATCATACAGATAGAACCATAACACTGTTCAGGTCAGAAGGGACCTCAGGATGTCTCTAGTCCAGTCTCCTGCTCAAAGCAGGAGATGGCTACACGTAGCTAAAACCAAGGTTTTAAGAAAGAAGAAACATAAAGCAAGGGGCAATTTTTAATATTTCTGAAAATAATTCAGTATATGGAAAATGTGAGCTAAGAAAAAGCTTTCTCCATGGTTAGATAATTCTATACATGTCCCTTATGCAGATGTGTAAAAATAAACTAACAAACAATTCACATAATTTGTACACAGAAAATTATTTTGGAATCATTTGCAGATTTGATACACAATTTTTATTTATACACATATATTTTTATTCAAAGATAAAATTATTCTGGTCTGAATTTTTAATCCAAATGATTGTTTCAGAAATTTCTTTACTTCAGGTATTTACCAAAGAACAATTTTAGAATTTTGTCCTGAAAATTTATTTTTTAAATGGTGCCTATTTTTTATATGAAAAGGCTAAATAACCTGAAAATAATATGCAGCATTTCACTTTGGGTTCCCTGAAATACTTCAGGCAAATTCAAAATAAAAATTACTTATACTTGGTTTATCTTCTTTCTTGCTTCTTTGTTCTACTGAGAATATTGTTTGACTTGATCTCACCTGAATTTTTAACCCCTTTATTTTTTATGGCCTAAGTATGAATGAAAATTCCATTGGTTATCCAAGTCCAACTAGTGCCACCAGCCACAGCTGGAGAAAGGAGCTTGGATCAGATCAGCAAGGAGATAGTGCATAAATAGGGTCCAAATAAAAATGGTGTCAGCTCATCATCATATTTCAGACTTCCATGAACATTTGTGGACTCTGGTATTCCGTTACTGAATCCAGGTTTTTTTAGGAGATAAGTTATTTTACCAAAATTAGTGATAAAACAGCTTTCTCCAACCTCCTTTTTCTTGACAGGCACTGTTGCGCATTCACAATAAGTAATACCACTAAGTCAAATATCAAGTGTCAATGCTTTTTTTTTTACCAGGAATTAGCTGGACACATCCCAGACCCTCACAATCACATTCTGACACTGAGAATTGTCCGTTCATTAAATAAGTTCATTAAAGCAAGTCCAGCAATGAATGCATCATCAGTTCACTTCTCAGCTCTGTGCTGTGCAAGGCTAGAGTAAGCTGTTTCTAAATAATTCTGTTTCTAAATTATAGATGTAAATGTATATGCATAAGAATATAAATATATATATAAATAACACATTTGACATTTAAGCTGCATTGCTTTGGGCTAAATCAGCTGACAGGCCTTCTTAATGTTAACAGTTTTAGTATGGCACTGCTTAACTGATTCATGCCCAGAAAAAGTGACACCAGTTAGTGCTTGAAAGCATCTTCTTCTGCCGTATAAGGTCAAATAGCTACTAAAAGGAAGAGAACTTCTGTGCTATGTGAGAAGCATGTTGGACAAATTCTATTTTCATGGATGTGAATTTAAATTTAACACCACTGAATGAGTATCATTCTAGGTTTGCATTGGCTTGTTACTATATTGCTGCAGTAGATCTCTTTGTGGTAGCACTGTATGTAGTCTTTTCAGAAAAACAAAAATACTAATGCAATAGTCATTGTGAGCAATAGAAAGCAGCAAAATCTTTCACACTTGCACCTTATCTACTGAAAATTAGGTGGGAGAAAGTCATAACTTCTTTTGCTTACAAAAAGCCATAGGAATATAAGTCGATTACTCTGGGTAAACACAAGCCATATACTAGATTAATCACATTGTTTTCTGAATTTTTTTTTTCTTGGTTCGTATAACCTGGATGATATGCTAGACAGATTTTGGACAGCAAAATTAAAAATAGAATTGCTTTTCTTCCAATAATTTAGGCCCAAAATGGTTCTAATTGCAATTTTTGTCATTTTCAATAACTGAGGGGAACAGAGAGAGATAAAATTTTGCCAGGGAAAGAAAAGATCTTATTTTTAAAATGTTTTTATTGTCATTTTATATTTGATTATAAGTGAATGGAAAAGGACTTCCTATCCTCAAAGGTGCACAGATATGCAACTTCCAGATGCAAAAGGGAAACACCATGTCCTATATATTTTAAGTGCTGATAGGACTGTTCCAACATTGTTTCATCCACTGGACTTCATCCAGGATGATGCTGCAGGTGACTAATTTTATAAATAGCGACAAACTGAGTGACTCTATAATTTACATCAATTAGGCCTTCTTGGCTTGAAATGAAACAGATTGTAATGTGCTCCATACAGATTAATGGAGGCCTATTATGTCATCCCAGTAATTGATTTACAGAGCAGCAGAAAAAATATCCCATAGAAATTAAGTCAGGAGAAAAATGTCTCGGCTGAAGTATAGTCTATCTGCAATCAGAAAAATAGGGCAGAAGTCTTCTAAGGTAAGTGTGGTTAATTTAAAAATCTGCAAGGTCTACAGCATTTTCTCATAAGTTATTCAGTCATTAATAAATTTCATAGGTCTCTGCTAGCATCCAATCTGAGACACTAGCTATATTGAGCGGCCAGAAGCTTGATGATAAAGCAGTTACATAAAAGGGTAAAAGCAAAAGTCCACCTTGAGGTAGGAAATCCATTAATTTCAAATACTAATTAATTCCCACTGTTGTGAATAGTTACCGTATGTTGATGACGGAGCAGAGAAAATTATTTGGAAATTAACATTTCCCATAGCTCCAGGGATGACTCCATGTCATTTCAGATGACTATATATTTCAATCATGGAAAAGAAGGGATTAGTCACACCAGGCATATGATCCGAGCCAGGGCACTGTATCAGGCTCCCATCACAGGATGGAAGGACGGTTCTTCACAGAGATGCTAGCCCTGCCCATTCTGCTAGCTCTATGTGAATAAGAGGGCCAAGATATTTTTAAAGGGACCTTTTAAAAGCAAGATTTATAATAGGTTAAGTATTTGGGAGAGGTAATTTTCAGAAAGGCTTCAAAAAGCTTTATGGGAAAGAAATCAAAACCAACAATAACAAAAAGCAAAGCCAGACAGACTGAAAGTATCGGTTATTTTTTCCTTTGGTTATTTCTCAACTCTTCTTCCTCCACTTTTTATCACAGATCAGCACAGAGGTTTTGATAGCACAAACAGGCAGAATAGTATCAATACAAAGGCTGAAATAAGATAGAAAAAGAGATTATCTTGAATCTGCCTGCTACATTTCAATTATATATCTTAGTGGCATAAATCCTCTAACTGCTTTATTTTATTAACGTATTTTAACATTGTTGTGTACACAGAAACTTTAATTTAGCCTTAAAGATGTCTCTGACATTTATCTTTTTTAAGGACTCTGCTACTTAACATTGAGTCTTTCATGTCTTTAGGGGGTCTGAAATCTTAATGTTTTAATCATGCAAACTTCAGCTCAACCCTGGAAGAGAGTAAGAAATAAAAAGAAGGGTCCCACAGAACTGGTTAAGAGAAACTGCATGTTCTGCAATAACACTTCTTGCTCTTTCTGCAGTGTGTGTGTTCATGCCTTTAGACCTTCACTGAAGAAATATTGATGGTTAGTGTTTCACATTCAGTGAATGGGGAGGTAGATGACTTAAACTTCCTGATGAGTTCCCTTACACTAGATTAAAGGAAAAGGGGTAAGTAGTGAACAACCAGACATATGCTTTAGAGGTAACAGCACATCTGCTTTGCCGGCACAGCATTTGGAGAGATCACTATGTCCTAATATAAAACACAGGTTGCACTTTAGGAAAAATTAAAAAGTATTTAGTGGAAAATGGGAAAAAAAAATGGTCTATGCACAAGAGAGGTAAAAGTTCATAGACTTGCATCAACTCTGCAAATTCTGTGAGGCCAGAAATTGGTTCAAAAGGTTTGCAATAGGTTTGCAGGAGCTCCGTCTGTTCCAGGTACTAATTCAATGAATCTAAAACCTTTTAGCAAGTAGGTTGTAGCTCTGACAAAACCGCTAATTCTGTATGGTCTTCACACAACCTCAGAAACATGCCAGTTTCTGCACCATGAATTTCCTCCAATACATCCATATTTGTCCATTCTTTCAGCTTATTCCCACTAGAGGTGGGATGGTCCGAAGCCCTGTGAATAACACAGAGATCATTTATTTCTGGAACACAAGTGTGAATCCACCCTAAGTCATCAGTGATTTTAAATTCTTTTAATTGCTGTTTTAATAATTACCATGAAGTCTTTTGAGATAGCTAAACTTTAGAAGGCCAGCTTCTCAGATTATACTGATTAGAAAAAAAATATCACAGAACTATTATAAAATGTGAAGGGTAGTGTGCACTTGATACCTGAACTATTTTATCCTCAAGATTTAGACAGAGATTGTGTTGGTCATCTCAGAAAATATGTCCTTCCCTGTGATTCGTTTGCTTTGTCACCTTCAAAAAACAAAAAGTATCTCTTTGGACAAGAACCACTGTGGCACTGTACACCTGTTAAATTTACCATCATGATAACTTAGTGGGTTACAGTATTTATTGCTTCATTATAAGAATTTACTGGATTTTCCAACACCAGATCATTCAAAGTTTTCAGACTAAAAAGACAAATATGATTCCAAATTTTGGTTAATATACATATATTTACATCATTACAGAATGTTTATTTTTATTAACCTTCCATGGGTAGTAACTTCTTTAGTTTATCATAGCAATGTTGCAATACACATTTTAAAATAGATGTGGCTGTAATGTAATATTTGTGACTTACCTCCTTAGGAAATTTTCTTTCATTAAAATATGGTTGTTCTTTCAAGCAGACACTAAGGAAATCTAAGATACAAAATGACATAGCTATGCCAAGAGACACAGTTAGTCCCACTGTATTTGTCAGTGCTAAATATATCTATGTTGCTTTTTATCATTGTTGACTTTTCCTAAAAGTTTCAGATAACTAATTCTGCAGACATGCTAGAGTAGAGTATGAGACTAGTTGATACTTAAATTTCTGAAATATTAATAAATGTAGATGAAGCAGAAAAGGATTAAAGCCAAATCCAAATCCAAACAGGTGTGTTAGGATTGAGCATCAATTGCTGAGCAATGACATGCTAGATGAAGTTTTATTGAGTCTGTAAAGGCACTGATATACACATGATACACACAGAGCAGGAGAAACAGCCCCAAAACTAGGTGACCTTTTCACTTGTCATTTAGTTCCTGAAAACATGTCAGTGGGTAAATAAATTGAAACTGTCTCAGTGTCTTCTTCTCCAGTGCAGCTATGTTACAGCTTCCTAAAGGCCAAAAAATAATTTAACTTCTGCAACAGCCTGCAGGTATGACACAACATCAAATGGTATGTCATTCTTTTGGTGGCTCCAGCCAATGATTTCTAAAAATGTCAGAAAGGCATTGTTTTACTGAAACATCTGAATGTGATAAAGGAGAACAATATCTAATTTTGAGTGTGTTTTGAGGTATTGTTTTCATTCTGATCATTATGTTCTTTATAGCAAAAAAAAAAAAAAAAAAAACCTAGGGGGTTAGTTATACTTTTAAGTAGGTGGAGAGGTTTACATGCATCTCCAGTCATGTTTTTCTTGTTGCAGGAGGTCACTCCAACAAAAGCTTGTCTATGCCAGCACGGTGTGGTAATGTTATCATGGGAAGGTACAGCACTCAAAGCGGGAACATGGAGACAAAAAGGACATTCTTCACAGTCACTGAAATGGTCATCACTGGCTACCTCAATTAATAAAATTACTAGACCACCTATCATGTCCTGTCTGGGCTGGGTAGCCCTGCTTTGTGCACTGTTCCAGGGCCAAGAGCAAGCTCCACAGTGGGACTCTGCTTGGCAACTCCAGACTTCTGAATGTCTAAAATGTCAAAGGTATTAGCTCTTATCAGCAAGATATGCTGTGCATACATGTAAATGATGATCAGAATAAGACCCCAGATGTATCTCATTACAGATCAATATGTCCAGATATAGTGAAGAGAAAATTCCGTTCTTTTGCAGTCACAATCTACAGTGATATAAATACATATTTTATGTATATGCAGCATATATTACATACAAACGTAAATCATATACATGTAAAAAAAAAGCTCATTTTATCTAGATATTCATGTATGGTGTTCCTTTTCAAAGGTAACGGGAGGACTACACTGTACCATGTATGTATGGACCTTCAATGGGGCAACAAGCACCTTATCAACCCAGGAGAAACCAAGAAACCTACAGTTCCTGTTTAGGAGAAGAGGAACACAAGTCCTGTATAAAACTGTTGTGGCACATTTCCCTTCCTACAGGCAGCCAAGAAAGAGTGGTACTGAGGCCTTATCCTGCTGCTCTCTATTGTCCTCTGCTCCTTTTGAGGTAATAGATAGAGAACAATTCCTGTTCCACATTTAGCACAGAGCCTGCAATTCCGCCTGTCCTTCACACAGACTTGGCAAAATGATAAAAGCATATAGGACCCCATGTTCTTGTCTAGTTGTTAGACTCAATCCACAAGGCAATTTCATTTTGCCTATCTACAGTGCTTACATAAAAAAAGCTTCTAAAATGCATATCAGAATAAGGTTTTATGGTGAATTTATGTTAGAACAGCGAGATCAAGAGAAGACATTTACATTTGCAGCAGTAAATGGTTTGGATGTTTCTAAATTCTCAGAAAAACAAACAAACAAACAAACAAACAAACAAACAAAATATTCTAGCACCACTGGAGGTTTAGGGGTCACAGCAGTGAGAAACTGAATCCAGACTTCCTGTGTGAAATGAGAAATATAATCAGTGACCCTCCTCCCCCCACTGCCTGCTTTTAGAATAACGCAACTAGCTTTCCATGCCTGCCCTTGGTGTGACTAAAAATCAGCACCTGGGTGTAAAGGGAAATTGAGCCTTCATCTACAATTTCCTGATTCTGCTGATGGGGTTTTTTTTCCTCTTTTGTTTGATAAATGAATAGAATATGAATACAAGTTAGTTCTCTAGGTTTTCAAATACAGAGCAAGTGACTTTGGTTACCCTGAAGGTGTCAGCACAGATATGAAACAAAGTCCTTCAGCAGCCCATCAATTAATTGTGGAAATTGATTTTTTTTTCCTCTTAATGTGAAGTTTGAGCAGCAACACACCAACCATATCATTCTCCAAAGTAGACCTGGCAAAAAGAGGAAGATTTATTGTGCTTTTCTCAGAGTGTCTCTAATTATGCAAGTTAATATCACATGCATGCAAAGTTCCAGGAAAGAAATGGGGGAAATTGCCTCCTACACAATGTCGCCAAAGTGCTTGTTTGGAATGTAACACTGACATGGTTGAACTTCCAGTTGTTTTTTGTATAATAAAACGAAGCTGTGGAAAAGAGAAGTTTCAACTGCAATTATTTTAATTATTTTTTTAAAAATCAGCCCATATTAAATGTCTTTTGCCATAAATAAAGGTGTGTACATTTACATCAGCTGAGGATCCAACTCACATGAAACTTGGAATCACAGTGGGATTTGTTGGATTTTTATACAGTTTTTATGTGGACATCTATTACCTCATACAAACAAATCATAGTTCTGTAAGAAGGTTTCAACTGTAAATATCCATCTTGCCTAAAGCAAATTTAGACCACAAGCACAGGTACTAAAATTCTCCCTTTGGTTACTGCTGAGTATGTATCCATATCACAAATCTATTGCAACCTTCTACATAAGCAGCAACCTTCCTTAGGGGACGAAAATCACCAGAAGTCCCAGACAGCTGAGAAAAAGATCAAGAGATCAAGTTCATGTTCTGTGCAGCACAAATATGTCTAAAAGTTTACACACCTCATCAGTTCTTCTAAGATAACTGCAGCCTCACATTTAATAAGTTTCAAATCTGGCTCTACAGTATAAAAAGATTAGAAGTTCCGACGACCTAATTAAGTGCAATTCAGCTAATTTTATATGCTCAAGGCAAATCTCTCATTAAAAATATTTAAATGCCTTTGCTGTCCAAAACTTGTTTTAAAAAACTTCCCGAACTACCCATATTTTTGGTATTTTTTCTAATAAAATAAATAGGGAAACACAGTAATCATTGTCCAGAATCTTACACTGGAGGAGTTGATGAGTCTGGGGCTGCTTTCAAATCAGATTAATTATATTAAAGTCTACTCCTGTTTATCTTCCAAAGTGAATCAAGAGAGGCTTTCAAGGGCCCTGCAGTCTATGATAGGACAAGGAAAGTCCTGCACAAAGGTTGTGATAATATTTAAGTTATGTTTAAAAATAGGTTCTTGGAACAACATTAAGCAGATGAAAGGTGTTGGCAAGAAGCTCTAGTCAAAAAGGTTAGTGCTGTCATGTCACTTCTTTTTTGGTCTGAACAGACTCAGCCTACATATGAGAAAACAACCATTCTTTCTGGGATCCCTTTTGCAACATACGTTATCCCATACCTTGGAACTACTGACACTCACTGTGTTGACTCAGGCTTCTACACAGCTGAAGACTCTTAAAACCAGATTCGGTGTCATCCTTAAGAAAAATACAGTTTCTGGTTCATAGTGTCATAGCTCCAATCTTCATTTTAGCCTTGACCTGGAAATTTGCAGGGTTCAAGCCACAGAAGCAGAGGTCAAGGAAGGGCACTGAGGATAGAGAATGAGCTGAGACAGGAAAGGAAGGTAACATTTCTGGAGAAGGACGCTTTTGCAGTTAGCAGAGGTAGCATTCCTTTCTCTTTTGAAAAGTTCATAACTCTTCTTTTAGGGGGCTTAAAATTTGAAAAGCCTCTTCATTTTTTGCTGTTAGCAACTCCCAAAGTACAGACTTTTTTTTATTATTATTCATGTCAAATACACTAGGAAGAGTGAAAATTTTCTACCCCAATAAAGACTTTACAATATTTTCCATGGTTTAGCAGGAATTGTTTTTCAGAGGGAGAAAGAAGGGGACTTGTTTGCCTTCAGCTTGAAATACAGTATTGTACTTTACAGAAAAGAGGTCTAAAAAGATTACTCAAGGAGTGCAAACTATAATACCTGCTCCCTCAAGAAAAGTCCTCCAGTGAAGCTTTAACATCTGGGATCCCTACATTGTACTAGTCATCTGCAGAGACTGTTGCCTGCTGATTCAGCCAACCAGACCAGCCACATGTTTGGATCTGCCTTCACTGAAATCAGTTTCTCCTGGTAAATGAGACTGACAGCTAAGATAAGCAAAGGCAGATGTAATAAGTCAGCCCTAGCATTCCTTTCTGAAACCTGTTTTCTACTTTTATCACAGAGACATAATATCTCAAAATGAAGATGTGAAGGTGCATGCTTCATTCAGTTTCTCTGGCTGAAGGGAACACCAACCATGACCATGCCTTTCTCCAGAGGGATGGGTTATGAGCTATTTCCACATCTAGCTTTTGGCAAACTCTTCCTTTACATCCTGAAATCACCCATGCTTAAAAATAATATGGACTGGCTACTACCAAAAAAAAAAAAAATAAAAATAAAAAAAATAAAAGAGTAGTTGTGTGTAAATGTGGGGAGTAAATAATAACTTTTGAACACTTGATATTGGCCAAGTGAACTGAGGAACAAAACATTAAATGAAAGGAATTCTGGACTATTTCTGTGTGTACTGTCTTCAGTGGTAATATCTGACTTGGTAATTCACAGAAACTATTCAAACTTTGTTTTGTTTAAGGGACAATGTGTGGTATGTAGGTCAGCTTCTCCAGCGATTCTTTTTCTGTGACTTTCTCAGGAGATGGAAGAGGTTTTTCTTCCGTTCACTTTATACCTAAGAGCATGATGTTCTACAGATTTATCTGAAAGATGCAGTGATTCACAAATAAATGAACAAAAATGAGTGTAAGAAAATTGCTCTGTGAGATTCAAATATAAAAGCAAGAGAAAAAGCTGCTTGCCTTTGTTTTAGCAGCACACTAACTACGATAATAAAAAGAAAAGGAATAATACTGTCACGAGGATAAAGAGACTTTTATGGGACTTCGGGAAAATTAATTGTATCAATTTAGCAATGCTGAATACTTAATAATGGTGAGCATCTGAGAGTGACTCAGCATTACATCAAGTATATCCATTCTCTCAGGAAGTGTTTCAGTTCAACATGAGAACCAAACTGTAACTTTTTTTGATTGACAATGACTAAGAAACATGTAAGATGCTAGAGGATTGAGTCATTCTTCTTGTTTTTCTCAAAGTGACAGCAAAAGAAATAGTTTAAAGAAATAAGCTAGCCAGATTCTTAAACTGAAGCTAAACATTTTTAAGACTTCAGGTGGTTTTCTAGGATCTTATACAACTTTTGGTGCCCTCTTTTATTTCCAGGAGGTAATTAGTTGTCACTGGCATCCACCTCCGGAGCTTGTTCCACAGTTCTGCAGGCTGTTTCCGCCTCTGGTGCCATCAGAAAAGCTTTGCTAGCTCTGTGTTTGTGTGCACAAGGTGCCACCATTCCTGGAAAACTGCTGATTCCCTCAGGTATGTGTTTGTCCTGATAGTCAATGTCACTTTTACCAAAAAAAGGCAATTTGATTTTTTAAGCTTCTGCTGTAGCCAGCTGCTGCACCCTCCTGTTTACCAGGAATTGTTTTTGTCTATCAGTGAAAGTCGCAACAGAAGGAATGAAAAAGCAATAATATCCTGGATAGAAAAAAAAAAAAAAAAAATGGGCAGAAACAATGTTATGAGATGGGAACAACTTCTACTTATTCTGTGAGCCTAGTCTGCCCGCAGAAAGATAATCTTCCTTGGGTGTATGGGAGGATATTTCCCTCTAAGAAGCTCACCAATAAATTTTTTAAAAAATATGATAAATCACAATTCATTGAGGAAAATGTGCAGGGTTATGGTTCTGTAACCATTTCCAATTATCATTTAATTCATATTTATGCAAAGATCACAATGAGAGGTGGGACACACCATTCACCAGAATTTAATCTGCATCAATGGAGTTCTTGTTTGCAAAGTCTATCTTAATATCAAACATACTGACAGGTGTTCTGAAAACTGTACTTCCTATAAAAAATAGGTGACAATGTCTGAATACACTGAATCATTAATTCTGTTTTCCCAAAAGTATATCAAGCAGTCATCAAGGTAAATTTAGGTAAAGAAATACATACTCACATACACACATCACTGGATCAGTCTCGTAGCTATGTGAAGTACGACGCTACCTTGTGGAGGAAAACCAAGCACTTCACCTTCTGTAAGGATACTCATAAACAGGAACAATTTGATTTAAAGTGACAACCCAAGCACCAATGCCAGCACATTCAGGCAGGTTACTTAGATGACAGTAAGTCAATGTAAAATCACCCATAACTCCAAACTATTAACACTTATTTGTGCTGTCTGCATTGAACATTGCAACTTCTTCCATTTCAGACAGCTTTAATAAGCCTTTATCAATCCTTTAACCCCCAGGAATGCACATGTGTTTAGGTGGTATGCCTAAGCAGTGTACATGCTCCTGTCTTAACTTCAGCCTCAAAGTCACTGTTTAAATGGGCATCTGTATTATCAGTGGTCATAAGTCTCTTGTTTGCAGAGTCAGGCCTGTCCTCTGGGCAGATACAGACTGCAGTAAGCTGAGGTTAAGAATGCCAGGAAAATTCCTTCTTTGCTGCAAATAGGTCCATTACAACCAATGCAACAAAACTTCTTAGGATATGTAGAATTTATGTGAAAAATTCTAGATTTTCTTTCGTGTCCCTCTAACCACTGAAATGTCTTTTACTGGCCTTTCTCACTTCTAGGTAATTTTCATGCTAGTTTTCAATGTGCTGAAAAAAAAAAAAAAAAAAAAAAAAAAAGGGTTTGTATAGTTTTCAATGTGCTAAAAAAAAAAAAAAAAAAAAAAAAAAACAGGCTCTGTTTTTCTGAATCTAAGTTTTTGGATTCATAACAACTATGCCAGATATATAAAAGAATGGTAAAAGGAGTATTCTAGGATTTTCTTCTTCCCTCTCTGCTTTTCTCTGTCTGCTTAGCTGCTTGTTCTATGTCCTGGACATTCACACCACTGCTGTCTTTTCAAAATCAATACATAATCTTTCTGACAGAAGCTCCCTGACTGTGCTTCCTTTGCTCTGCCATATTCTGAAGTCCTAGGACTGACAGAGCATCTATATACAGAGATCTAGTTAGAGGGAAACAGCTTCCTGTAGTCCTAAAATAATCCAGTGAAGAACAAAAAAAAAAAAAAGGATGGCTAAAGGCCAACAAGGAAAATGTAATGTATCTCTAACTGTCAGGGTTTTTTATGCTTGTGTGGCTGCTGTATCTCATACTTGAAGAAGTTGTCACATGCCATCAGAATCAACTGATCTCCAGTTGGTGTTTCTGAAAGCAGCCCTTTCAAGTTGTTCCTGATGAACTTAAAGGCAAAGAAATTTTCCTGAATGGAGTTGCATTCTCCTTTGTCATAAAAACCATAAAATTCAATATCCCATACCTCACATCTGCAACTACATTGAACTGAAAAGGTCTCTTGAAACACAAGGAGGCGTAATGATGAAGATGCTCCTTTACTGCTGCCTATAAGCTCATTGGCAAACAATTCTCATCCTCTCCTATGACAAATTGTTAGTCAGATCACTAATAGTCATTCCTGAGTTGCATTGAAACATATGAGTCATATCTCTGTCATCAAAGCTACTCTCGTAACTGAGATTGGTGCCCATTCCTGACGCTGTGACAAGCCACACACCACAGTCAGTTTTCATATTTCTCACCCACATACCTCACTTTTCATGCTAAGCGTGCATATTTTCATGTTCCACAGCTGCATCTCCAAGCTAATGAGCAAAGCAGGACACTGTTGTGTACATACACCTCTTTTATCACATACTTGGTTTCATCCAAATTTGCCATCTTTAAAACCCTTGATCTTTACCAACCCACCTCTTCAGTTTTTCAGAATGCTGCAAGCAGATGGGGTGAATTCATCCCATGAGTTACTCCAGAGCCTTAGTCTGCAAAGACCCCAAGTTCAATGCAAGCGCAATTCCCCATGTCATTCATCGTAACTGGAGATTATGGAGTGACAATTAATTTTTTGCACTGTTTACATCTCAGCACTGTTGTTTGTTATAAATTAAAATTATTCTGGGTCCTGAAGTGAGATGCACTGTGATTTTCCAGCCCTCAGTGTCTTCAGACATTGAGAAGGGATATCTTTGGAGCTCTACCCATGATTCCAACAGATGTTAAACATGTACCCATCTCATCAAAAACTTTGCATTTCCCTACCAATGGGTCTGCAAATGGTCTGATATTTGTGAAGACTGTTTCCTAACTTTTTGATCATGAGCTGTGTAACACTAGCATGAAGCTGTTAGCCCCTTCATTAATAAATTTTGCATGTCAGTAAAGGAGTCATTCCCAGACTGGACACTAATAATTGATACTTTGACAGGACGCCAAATTTCTATTTATTTCCCCTTTCTAACTCTACATAAAAGTTGATCTAATGTAGTCTGACCTTTTCCTTCACCTGCAGGTTTTGAATCTCCTACATTAAACTACCTATCAATTCACTCCTAAAGCAGTCACCTCTTCTAAATTTGTTGCTTCAACACAGCAGGGTCTACTAAAACAGAGATGTATTTTAGGTGTCAAAAGTTATCTTGGTGCATATAGAGATCTGTATAGGAATTCAGCTTTATACTAATGTTTTGCAACAGGATCTCCTGGTCTGTTACGATCCCAGTAAGAAAGGCACTCAGACTCTAGGAGGGATAATTTAAAATTACAATTATTAGAGGTAGCACTCTAGGGAGAGAATAGCATAGACAATCTTATATTCCTTTAGATGGTGGGGACCCCAGCTGTTCCAGCAACAAATGTGCTCTCATTCATGTGCAGCAATGCTGGGCAGACCCCACCCATAGAAGAGATTCCACAATTGCAGTCATTTGAGCTATTACAGGGTTTTCTTACAACAACTCTATCTGTCATTTCTACTGTCAAACAGAAATGATGCTCCTATAACAACTTGCTGCACTGTTAGATAAAAGTTAGGCCATGCAGAAGATGTAATCACTGGTATGAAGGGTGAGCTGCCTGCGGCTCCTCCATAGCAGTGAGCTGGTGGAATCTGACCTGCAGCCAAAGGGTTTGTGCAGCACAACAGAGTAGTTTAGGTGCTTGATCTATGTCTACCCTAAGTGTAGGCACAGGTGTGTGCCTCCTTAGGATAACTGCTGCATGGATCACTCACTCCTCAGTGTGCAATTTTCTTCCAGTCATAATCACTACATCTATCTCTTTCCTCACCCTTCACTTTGGGATTTCAAAAGGACAGGTTCCTTTTCACAGTGAACCATGTCTGGTTGTACAACTATGCACCACAAACAAATGATATTGTGGAAATACACTTATAAAAAGCCGTCTAAAAAGGCTGTTAGATGATGATGCTTCTTGCTTCCCATGTGCTTGTTTGCAAATATTTAGAGTATCTATAGGACACAGTTTCCACTGCTTAATCACTAAATTATTTCTCAGGGAAAAATATTGGCTTAAAAAAAACCCCAAAACCTATTAAGATTCTGGGAATAACTTCATAAGTCAGAAAGAACTTACCTTTCCTATACCTGCATCAAAAACAATTATGTAGTGTAGGACTTAATAATTAGTTAAGCATAAAGCTGCAATATCACATTTCACGAACATGTCAGTTCTTCATAGACTCCAAATTAACTACAATACATAAGTAATTTGCTAGGGAAATAGAGAAGATACATGCTGCTGGTGGTTACAAGCATAAGCAAAGCCATTGTCATAGTCCTGACCCCAAATATGAGGCTGCAAATGTCAGCTGACAGGTTTGTGTAACATTTGGACTTCACTGAATTGGTAGAGGTGTTGAGATTAATCAGGTAAGTAAGCACAGGAAGTACGTAGTTGATGTTGGTCACATGGAGCTGATAGAGGAAGAAGAAACACATTTTAGAAACTAATTGTGCCATTTAAGCAATGACATGATACTCATACACAGTGGAAAACACATGCATAGAAGTCATAAAATGTTCAGAACAGGTTTAATCTGAGCCTTTAAAACATAAGCAAATTTGAGTCAGCAGCAGAAGGAATACCCTGGGTAGGAAAGGAGTGAAATCATTCACATTGTCAAACAGCTCCTGCAACATTTTGTTACAAACAAGGACACAAACAGGAAATGGCACACACAGAGTACTTGCAGAAAAATAATGAAATGGCCAACCCAACCATACTTACTGAAGATTGTGCAGCATCATGAACTGCTGTCTGCCTTCTTTGCAGTAAAAACCAAATGCTTTTACATTCCAAGTAGCACTGCATGAGAGAGACAGCAGTTAAAGAAAAGCCATTTCTCTCTTCCCTGATCGATGAGTCAGTACAGGTGATGCTGGCAACCTTAAGAAAATACATGACTATGTGACACCCCTGTGGTCCTTGGAGAAGCACTGCAAGGAACTCAGTCAAGGAGTGCAAGAAGCATTCACTACAGGCTGACAGAAAGACATTCACAGGAATAAAATAAGAAATTATGCCACGGGTCTTCCCAGAGGCAATGCAACTGCCAAAAAATGGTGAGAAGAATGAGAAACAACTGAAACATAATAATGGCCTTTTGATCAGAAATATGAATAATTCACCTTTTTGTCATCCCTCCCCATCTTTTTCAGATAATATCCTTAACTACAGCATATCACTTTCCTTTTTCACCCACATTCCCTGTTTTTTCTGATACTGACCTTCTTTCATTTTCTCTGGCAGAAGTGTTTTTTAACATGCATTCACTTAATGTACACAAATGTAGCCCTGATGTACATAGGTTGGAGGATGTTATAGCAGAAGGCTTGCTGATGCTTCTCCCTAGGCACACCTCCACAGAAAGCAGGTGGATTTATTGTGACTCAAATTCTTTTTTCATCAGCCCATGACCAAATCATAGGACTGAATAATTTATTTTTTTTTTTTACTTAAAAGCGATTTTATTTTCCTCAAACTCGGAGTAAATATAAAAATAAAATTTAAAAAAAAAATCTGGAACAGATGAATATTTCTGAATTTTATTAACCATTAAAAGGAAGATATTAGAATATAAGCACAATGTAACCTCAGAACTGTGACCATAAAAAGCTATTCTGGCACCTAGAACAAGATGGCATCAACCTTTCACATCTTTACCTGCGTGTGCACATATATATTTGTTTCTGTCCCTTTTTCTACTCTGTTCAGAGTCTTGATTGCTCAGTAGGAATCTATCAGTTATATGTAATATATGGATAGGCAAGTACCATGATAATTTGTCCATCAGACATAAACAGTATGATATATGCCAAATAATTGCCTATACTAGTTTGTGACCAACAATCTCCCTTGAGACGGAGCGGGTGCATTAACACGGTCATTGTGGAGAATTTGGAGGAGTATGTGGCAGAACCCCTCTCTCCCTACATCCTGGCAGCAGCCTCTTCTTCCTTCCCTCATCCCTCCTCCTTCCTGCAGGCCTAGGAATAAGGACTGTCCTCCTGGGGTATGACGAGAGCTGGGAAGGCAAAGGCAGCTACGGGGAAGAAGAGAGAGGCTCGCAGTGAATATCCACACGTGTGCATTTGCACTCTGCTTGGGGTCACTGATGGCGTGCAACAGACCACAGTGATCGGAGGACATGGCAAAACTGATCTTGCCTTTTTGCCATTTTGTACTACCCTTTCCCCTCTTGTCCCTGTAAACCATGAATTCAACCAAAACTAAATTGCAGCCTCCTTTGTGGTGAAACATGGATGCTGGATAACAGTGGACAGAAACTACTGGAAAAAATTGAAAAAGGATGCGGAGAAGAACACACTGACAATCTCTGCAACAGGGGTGTTTCTGGTAAGCTGGGAGTACTTTCTTGTGACTGTGTGTTTTTCATTAACAATGATATCATTAGATTTGTATTCATGTTTTGAGCTTGTGAGGGGAGAGGTCTCAAAGGAATTTTTCCAGTTCTGTTTTCTCAAAATAAATGAGACTCTCACATGGTTGACACCTTCCTCTTCTTCAAATACAGAATGAATCTTTAATAGCATTAAATTCAGTAAAAGAACCTTTAAGAGGCCTGACAATGAGCACATTCAGCACTTGTGTGCTTTGGTTCCCAGGATAGTTTTGCCCTGACTCACGTTCTGAAAACAAACCAGGGAGTTAAATTTACTATGTAATTCCTTTCTTCTTATACGAGTAATTCTTAAAGGCTTCAATAACAACCAGTTATGGATAATTTCCCCCTGAATAACTTGTTTTCTTTATCCTTGATAAACCTATATTTTTTTGACTGCACCAGCTGATTCTGCCTGCTGCTCTAGTGAGTCACCGCCAAGCCTTGGCAGCCCAGCCGCAGCCTGGTGCACTGTGTGGTGTCATGCAGAAGAACTGAGGAAGCCCAGGGAGTGTGCAGAGGTCCATTGAGTCTGCATGGAAAATGGGTTAACCACTTGTTTCTGTGCCTTGAGAGAGACGGCTTCTACAGAGTCAGGAGGGGAGAGTGGCCAGAGAAAGCCAAATAATCCTTCTGCAAAATGAGAACTAGACTTGTTTCCAATATGCTTATACTTAAAGAGAATTTTAAATGTCCCTCTCTCCAAAATATAATTGAGATACAACAGAAATTTCAGATTTACACTATCAATAACAGGTACAGCAGCAAGTATGCCTTTTAATCAAGCTTTGCCATTCAATTTTGCTGAATATAAAGCTTCCCTTCACACGCTATGTGGTGCATAAATTTAAATCAAGAAATTCTATTAAAGAAAGGACCATTTGTTCAAAAGATCTAGTTACCATAATGCCAATTGGCTTTCTTGCCATCCAATGTCTTAAGTTTCCATCTATTCAGTATATGTCTTGTACAGGTTATGAAATGCTGTCACAAAGTTTGTCTTCTGCAAATCACAATCATTAGACAAGAGAGTGGTTTATTTGCAAAATAATTACAGTTTTGATGAAAGGATACATTGCAGAGCCATGCTTTTGCCC
Source organism: Merops nubicus (assembly GCF_000691845.1). Taxonomy (NCBI): domain Eukaryota; kingdom Metazoa; phylum Chordata; class Aves; order Coraciiformes; family Meropidae; genus Merops; species Merops nubicus. The sequence continues at coordinate 53,908 of NW_008593170.1, read as the reverse complement.
TGCATCATCACTGATCAGGCTTAGGATACCCATCCTCCCAGTGTATTTTTCCAGTGATTTCTTTATTTTAGTCATTTTACTGTTCGTGTGAGTAAAACAATAAAAGAGGGAATGTTGTTAAGAATGTTGTTATTTTAAAAGAATTTTCTGCTACTTTTGTGAAGAATGTGTCTGTCATTTTACATGCAGTTCTAAGTATATGAGAAGGAAGTGTCAAGAATTTCTGGCTGCATTTTATTCAACTGTCCTCCACAGATAAGGAGAGTTAATTCTTAGCAGACCCAGATGGAGCAGCTGATGGAGCTTAGAGTGTTGCATATAAAGGGAGGATTCCTAGCAGATGAAACAAGGAGTCAAGGTGAAATTGAATCCCTTCCTCTTTGCCATCTCAGGCATTTGTGATCCTACTGGCTGTAGCTCTTGGCATGAAATGCTAGAAAGCACCTTATCTGCATTCCCTTCCCCCCTCCCTCCCCTTGTCTCTTTAATAAAAGTCTTGCTGAAAGCTGCAAGAGACAAATAAAGGTTCCATTTCAAGGATGGGGGTGGAATCTCCAGGTTTTTTTTTTTTTTTTTGCATGTGAGCATGACAGATGGAAAATGTTTCTGAGGGAACTCTGCACAACTGGCGGCCAAGAACTCCATGTGTAAATACGCTTGGCAATCACAAGAGAAAAAAAAAATATTTCGGCCTCCTGCTTGAGAACTTCATTGTTCCATACCCCTCTGAGCACATAACATGTCTCTTTATTTTGAGAATGTCTCCTGGCAAGTCCAGGTCTCACAATTCCATCAGCACAAGGTACACCTGAGCCCCAGGGGTAGCCCACTGAAGACCACAACCTGAACACCAGGTCTGATTCCACACTCCCACCAGCCCAGGAGACACATTGAAATATAATAAAGTCATAATTTCTTGTTTCATTATTCAGTGCTTACAACATAGTGGCAAGTTCAGGACCTGAGTATGCATACTTCATTATTTTCCAAACAGTCTGAATCATTAGTTCCAGTGCCTTGAGTTTCTTTATTAAACAAAACCTAACCAAAGACACAGATATTTTGAGGACTTCTTGGGAAGGTTATAACTGCATTCACCATTGATCAATTAAACTTCAGCCAAGCTAAATTTTGTTTTATTTACTACTACCTCGTCATGTAGTGTCACCATGTTATCATAGTCTCACATAAGATTCTGATGTCTGAATTCCTAAAGCATGAGGCTATTCTTTCTCCATAATATAAATGACAGAGTAATTAGTGATTTTCTTCTCATCTTTTAGTTGCCATTACAATGACAAAGCCATCTTCTTCAATCTTTATTTGCTGTTTTCCTTCTCCTTGATGTTGTTTGATGAAAGGGAACCTGTCCTCTTCTTCCATGTCCCAATTATGAAGATATAAAAATGCCAGGTGGATTTCTCCAGCTTCGCATTTTTTTTTTGTGCCTGGCTTCAAAGTTGGAGACTTCATGTCTTTTATCCCTCTTTCCTCCAGTTTGACCAAAAGAAAAAAATATATTAATCTCAAATTTACACTCATTTATGCTGACAGGCAGCATAGATGTAATCTATGGGCAGTCATGGATAAAGCCAAAAGCTGCTCTTACTGATTGCAGTCACTATACAATCTCAGGAAAAAGTTTTTTTTTAAAATTCCAAATGCCTGATTTGTCACTGTACACTGAGGCAATCCTGTCCCATGACTCCGAACAGCAGGTCAGAAATTCAGTTTTATTTAGACAGACTTACTGTTCTTCATGAAAGTATCCTTTAACTGTTATCTCTGAGATGAATACATGAAAGCAGTTTTAGCTATGCCTCATATACATTTGTTCTCTCATGATTCTCCCACTCAAAGTAATTGTATTGGCACCTAGCAAAGCCAAGAGGGGCTACACTGAAGAAGTTGGATGGAGCACGAGAAATTATTATCTTACGTCAAATTTCCCATAATAGCTCCAAGGGCAGGCCAAGGAATAATGTCCAAAAAATTACCATAACTTACAGAAAGTGCAAGATATCCTGACAACAAGACACCCACAAATATTTCTCTAGAAAAAATAATTTCCCATTTAACATTTCTTCAAGAGAAAATAGTCTACTTAAACTTTCAATATTTTTTTGAAAACTAGGTTTGTTTCCTTGCCTTGGTACAAAATCCTAATGGTGGGACACTTATTTTCAGTAGTTATGTTACATTACACAGAAATGTAAGCATGGCCATTCTGGATAAAATCAGAGATATCTATAGCCCCAGATCTGTTTCTGAGAGTGGTCAACAGAAGATATTGAGGGAAGAGTTGATAAGCAGTGCAAACATCCAGAACTACATCTTAAGAATATTCTCCCAACTTTTACTAGTTCATAACTCAAGGATTTCCTGAACCAGAAGTTATGTTTTTGTGTTTTTCACTCCTTCAGTTACTTTCATCCTGTGAATGAGTCCGGTTGCTTTTGAAATCCAGCAGTTGATTTCTGAATGCAAAATTAATAAAGCTGTCCCAAGGGGAGTATCAAAACCCTATTCATATACAACCAACTACCAAAAACATCAAACAAAGTAAAACATACAAGCTTCTTCTACAAAATATGTGCATAAACTGAAATTAAAATGCAAAAACAAGTATTGGAGATGCTGGAAGAGAAAATTATACAGGGCAGCCAGTTCTAATTATCATTATAATAGATCCTTATCCAACCTTGGGTGATACCATATTCTCCAAAAGAGAGAAGCTTTTGTAGTGTGCAACCACACAAGAGATATGTTTTTAATTACCAGGAGACAGAAGAACCTTAGTTTTACATCTTGCCTGAAAAACAGCACACATAATTATGCCAAGATAATTATTCATTATGGACTCAGCAATCTGACACCTACGGATTCACCCACATCATTTTATTGTAGTGCCCACATTTTCTTTTGAGATGCCAATCAACAGAGTTGATTTCAACTTCATTAAGGTGATGGGAATATTTAAGATAACTTTAAAGGAAGATACAGCAGGACTTGAATTTTAATCAAGCTCAGGGTTTAGCCAGAAACATCCCAAAATAAATAAGGGTGGGAATTAAGCATTACATCACTGGAAATGCCCATGTCCATGTCCTTATTTCATGGTACATGGCAAAAAGAACGTTTCAAAGTGCAAGAAGACCCATAGGACTTCTGAAGCTTTATTTGGTTCTGTGTAACTGATTTGCTTATCCACATTCTCTGTCCTGTTTATTTTGAAAGATGTGTTAAGACCAAAGCCCCAAGGGATATGGCTGCAGATCTGGCAATGATCCCTAGAATAGCCACTGGTGCACAAGGGAAGGAAAACAGTGACTGGCCAGGAAATTAGAGCTGTTTTTATTAGCACTTTGTCCACCCCAATCCACCAAGCAATTCTTCTCATATGGATTTAATTACAAACTCAAAAGCAATTGGGCAGAAAGTATTAGACTTAATTTCTTTAACTCGTATCTGGGAAACAACCAGACACCTCAGAAAAGTTATTTATTATTGGTATTAAGTGTTAGCAGAGTTTTGTTAACATCACCAAAACACCAGATGTGTCTAATTTTTAAGTGAACAGTCTAAAAGCGCAAGAATACACAAGGGTACAATTCCCCTTCTGCAAGCATATTTGGAATTTACCTTCAGCAAATGAAAAGTCCGTGGAAAACTTGTCCTGAAATTTAGTAAGGAGACTGGTACTACCAAGTTTTGTTTCAACAATTCAGCCCAAAGTTCTCCGGGCTTCCTCTCAGCCGAATGAACAGCGAGCAGCAAAACATGTTGTGGTTTTATTCATGCCAGGATGGAGAGGTGCACTAGAAGACATTGGGTCTGGACAGTTATACATGTTTTATCTTCACTAGTGATCAATGTATAAATTGAAACAATCTTCCTGTAAGGGCCTATATTGAATAGTGTTTTCTATTCACATTCATTCTTGGGCATCTAAAAAATATTATTAACTCAGATAATGTTTCAAATAGCTTTGATACAAAGCAAATTGTCTAGTTTACACAAATTTCATTAGGCTTTTGCAATTCTGATAGTAGACAATACATATTTTTAAAGGCCAGGAATGCTTTTCCTTCCCAGATCACTGAAAGAAAACAATGTTTTCCTGACCTTGGAGAATACAACATTCAAGGAAATCTTCATGTCTATGTTGAAGAGGAAGGAAAAACCAAGATAACCCTGGAATTTAACCATCTTACTAGATAAAGAATGCAGTGACTCACAGACCAATACTAGGAAAGCACAAACATCCCTGCATAGATATGAGTGCTAAACTTAATTTATTGTATCTTAGCTACATCATTCCCAAAATACATTTCCTTTTCTCTGAGATAAGAAAAACTTTGCTTTTTTCTCTTATTCTCTAATGGCAATGTTTTTCAATACACTGTGCCCTTGTGATTATTCATTGTAAGAAGACAAAAAAAAAAATTGGCATGTAATACAACCACAAACATAGCTTAGTGCAACATTTTGGAGATTAATTTATTAAGGAATACAGACACTGTCAAGCAAATGCCCATTTGTTTCTGCCATTATGATTGTATATTAATTTTTACAGTGCAGCTTCATTAACAGTTATTGACACACAACATTTTCAGGCATAAGCTAAGGTCCAGGCTGCAGTAGCCCCCAGGTGTCACTATCAGATTTGACAAGCATACCATCCCACATTCTGTGTAGTCACACAGCTATTCAGCCTTCTTCAGGCTCAGGTCCATCCACATTCTTTCATTTGCACAAAAGTGAAGAGGTGTCATGTAAAATAGACTTCACATGACAAACATATGACTTTGTAAGTCTGACAGGTGTATTTTAACAACTGAAATGAGTAATTTGGTAGATTGTTAGAATAGGATGGAACTGGAGATAAGAATGTGGTAGCTAAACACCTGTTTCTAATTAGGTTCATTCTTCTAAACTGGTCTATGAAATGCTGAAAGAATATTGTACGCCCGCACAGAACAAAGCAAGGTGTAAATTTAAAACTCATTAATACTAATTATCAAGTACGTTTCCTAACAAAGTCACATCCTTAGCCATTCTATACTTAAAAATATTTCCTGCCTTGACAAAAACATTAAAAAGGACACTTCACAGGGATTTCTTTGCTTTTGATCCCTCTCTATTTTTAGATGTATTCCCAAGTAATTATATTTACAAATGCTTACAAAACCTATATCTACTGGTTAAAACTTTAGGAATTTATTTCAAATCTAAACAGTTTTACTCACACATGATCAAAGTCACAGTGTTACTAATTCCTAACTTTGCAAAAAGCAAACTCACATTAGCAAGGTCTTCTTAGAAGATTTGAAACTAAAACTTCCCCACCATCTAGTACAAACATCTAGTGAAACAACTTAAGTAACAAACCAATAATTTTTAAGGTAGTTGTCCATATTATTCCCTAAACAGGAAGCAGGCATAAGATTCATTTCAGTGACTATCTGAAATCTAGACACATATGCCTGAACAAGTGTCCCTGGGCTCCCCTCTATAAAAAAAGGCACTTTTAGAGTGATTCAGGCCATGTTGTCTAAAAACAGTCTTAAGAATTGTGCTCTAGAAATATTTATTTCTCCCAATGAAAACACAGAAAGCTGAGAGAAACTGGCTCACCTGTACATATCACACTGTAGACCTCTAAGTGAAATGACCCCACCATGAATCTCTTCATGCAGCCAGCACTGAGCCAGTGCAAGCTGTATACTTGTGTGTCATATGTTGTGACCTTGCATCTGTGAAAATGACACTGCCACCATTTGGCATGTTTCCACCCTATTGTGAGGGAATTGCATCACTCTGGCCTCCATTCAGATGGATAGGTGGCAATGTCACCGTTGCTCTGCTAGCCTAGCTTCATGATGGTAGTTGGAGAGACTGTTGCTACAAGCAGGCCTTGCATAAGTATTATTTAAAAGGTTATTATCTGAAAGCTTGGTAAAAACAAGGCAGAAATGAATGTGTGCTTCATTTAGGTGGTTTGCTTAGCAATTTTTTTTTTCTGTTTTTTTAACTTTTGTATTCATGTGCAACAGTGAGAAATTACACTGAGTACCACTTGGTACAACATTGGTGAGACAGAGCTCAACCCTTCTGTCCTAGTCTGCTCTCAGTGAGACACTCCTGAATTGTAAATGGTGTAAAAATGCCACACAGCTTTCTCCCAGGAGAGTATCTGTCTAAGAGAGGCACTGTAAGGAGAATCTTTATGACTGCCACAGCATTGGTGTGTGAGAGTACTGGACTGGACTGGGGGGAAATAGCAATACTCCGTACAATGGGCAACAGCAGTCTGTTCTCACCTGCACTGAGATGGGAGCAGAGAACCAAAAAACTGAGATGGGGTTCATGGCAGTGTCCTGTTTAGTAAAATAAGAAAAAACTTAAGGCAGCAAAGAATCCAGGCCCTATATCATCTGTATACTCAAAACATATGTTTGTGTTTAATGTTGGTGAAAAAAGGAATGTGTTTTTAACACTTTCATTGTACATCGGATACTTTGAAAGGCTCTGAGTTAATTGTGGAGACCTTTCCAGTCTATAGTAGTAGTTCAGAATCCATAGTTGCTCTTCAGCCAAGTATTTGGTCTTTCAGTGACTGGTTAAGGTAAATGGAAAATTTAAGCTTCCTTGTTAACCTTATTCTATTTAGGGGGTTGTCTGCATTGTAGGCTGCCAAGCTTTTATTCAAAGGTTTGCTAAAGATGTTTGCAACAGCACTCAACTGCCTAGCATATCAGCAAGAGAAGAACCAAAAAAAATTCACACCACGTCAGAAAGTATTTACCCTGACTTTAGATTCAGTCTTTGCAAAATATCCAGTCCTCAAATAATTGGAGAGAAGGATTTAAGATTTAATTATACGGAAAAATCATCTGAAGCTATTAATTCATCCTTTTTCTGGAAATGTCCCAGATGAACAGAGAAAATGAAATCTGCCCAGCAATTCGGGAAGAGAGAAAATGAGAAGAAAAAGTAAAAAATAAAAAATCAAGCCCATGAGTAAACAAGTCAAAACATACAACCTGTTTTCCTTGCACAGCGTACTGCACTTTATAACAGAGAGATATGTTTAGTACCCAGTAGGAATGTCAAACAGTTATCATAACCAGTTCATAAGGCATTTGAGATTCACAGTATCTGGCTGTAGCCAGCTTGTTTCAAATTAGATTAGTCCAACTTAATTTTATATTCATGTTATGTACAGTTATTTGAAGGGGAAGGCTATAAACTCAGGGCAGGCAAACAAGACTCTGAGCTTCAATTCTCTTGAAGAGCAAGTGTAAATTATGTCCTTTCCCCCCATATGTCATTCCGACACCTGGTACATAAATACCACACTGAGTGACGTTAGTGTATGTGCAAATGTGAAGTAAGGTTGGGGACAATAAAGCAGCCCCAACCTACCATCCCAGGGAACTCTGTGCATCTGTGACTAAATAGGTATTTACTATTTCCTGAGCTCTGTGCTGGCAAACAGCCAACAGAGTGTGTACATTGAAATTAGAATAGATTGGGAGGCAGGACTTTGTTCCAAATTGATCTGTATGACGATAGCAATTCTGAAAGCAGCTCCACTTTTTGAAGGTTCATTGTGTGTTTCTAAAAGGGATGAGAAACATTTTGGAAAATAACAGGAAGAAACCTAAGGCCAAGATATATACCTTTTAATTATTATTATTATAATTATTTGATTCTCTCACAGCATTGTTTAGTTATCATCAACGCAAGAGCTAGAGCTCACTAATATCACAGAAAAGAAATGCATGAAGCAGCAAGGAAGAAAATGCTGTTTCTAGTCATCTAATTATTATTTAGTAATTTTTCCTACTGCAAGTGCTCGTACTGTAAAGACCAAAAGGGTTTATCAAATTGTGACAATTCCAGCAAGGAAAAAGAATACAAATTACTTTTAATAAAAGTAATCCAGTTTTGTCATGAGGTTGATAGGTCTTTACCTGTCAGTTTACTGTTGAGTTTTATTCTACCTTTGCAATGGTAGGTGAACATATGACCCAAACATTGCTTGTTTTTTCCTGTAACATTCAATACCTACTGTATATAGCAGGATATTTTAGTAAATGTGTGTCCTATTTTTTGTTGTTTGCACTCTTCTGTAAAATGTTTTGTGAAGTAGTAAGTCAAAAACAATAAAGATGTCAAGCATCAGCATTAATTTCATTAGCTTATCAGAAGCACTCAGAATTTCTTACGCTTGAAATGCTTGCCAGAAAAATAGACAAGGCACACAGTACACCAAACACCAGAGTATTCAGGGTGCAACTGCTTAAAACCAAAATCCGATACAATGGAAAAAATATAACTCCTGACATGACATCCTTTTAAAAAATTACAGCAGGAACTGACCTTGTGGCATTGTTTTTTCATTCCTTATGACTCAGTACAGAAGATGAGATAAAACTAACTAAAGTAATTCTGTTTTTGCCAAGTACCAGAACTCCATGTGTACAGTCCTCAATGCTATTCCCAAACTGCTGTCTTTACATTGCCTGGACAATCACCAACCCAGCTCCATGTCGCAAGACATATGATGGTAAGAGGATGGCTGCTACTCTGAATGTTGAATACACAAATTTACACCTCAGATTTCACCACCAATAAGAATACACTTCATGGTATATCTGAGCTGTTCCCCAAGGACATGCCGAAAACTAAATTGTCACCTGTGACTAGCTGATTTGAGCGTATACTTACCAAAGGTGACATAGTCAGTTCATTTAGTGACACCTTTGGCCATCCTTTAATATTGCTCACGTTGAGTTATAACTTTCTTCAAACACAAGTAACTTCTGTAGGCCTGGATTATTGCTTTAAGCTACATGTTAAAATGTTTTAACATTATATGTTAAAATGTTATTAACATGTAGCCTTCAGGCATATAATTTCCCTGCTATCAGAGAAAACAAAAAATAAGAAAGCTATGTTCTCTTTACATCAATAAAATTCCTGTCTGGTGCCAGAGTAAGCAGCTGTTTTCATGGCCCTTTTCTATCATCTGTAAGCACTGAAAAATTTCTCAGTCAAAAGAACTGGGTGCTTTGCTTCCTTCTCCTTTAGAAACCACAGAATAAGGCTTTCATGTTTAAAGCCAGGCATCCTCCAAAACTTTGGAACATCAATGTCAGGACTTAAGCAATTCAAAGGAAATAGCTTCCTCAAAACTGGAATTTAGCATGGGCAGCTGCGTCTCAGTGGAGCGTGGCTTCCCATTTTCCTTACAGCACACAAATGTTCATTGCCTTTGATCTGGCTCCCCTTGCAGCTGCTCAGCAGCATATCTAGGAGCTCCATAAGGATGTGATACAGCTCTGAGCTGTATTAATGCCTGCCCTGATTTGTCCCAGTTTCCAGAAATTATTCCAGCCTAGTCTGAAAGCAACAGTACAGCAGAGCACAATATTCCCTTTCTCTGTCCTTCATGTGTCCATGCTAAGCCATAATCCTCAATGATTTGGCTTGAGACTCAGTTGAGATCCTCAGAAGGGCAATTTCTTACAGTCCAGAAAGAAACATATAATACTATTGAGGAAACATCACAGCCTCTCCCATGGAATCAAGGAAGGCAAAATCAACACACTTGGCACCTGACACCTTCTAAAGCTTTTCAGTGGTATGGTTAGGATATTTTAAATTACAGATTTACAGGTAGGGAACTAACTACAGATTTCTGAGTGCCAGCTGGGCCGTTACAACACTCACTTCTCACAGATACCCAGTCTGTTTCATACTGAAAACAGAGTCACTTTTCTTCTGTTCTCTGATCTCAGGCCATATTTGCATGTTAGACTAACACCATGGAAAGATAAGGCAAGAGGAAAAAAAGGCTTGGATAGAAAACTCTTCTGCCACGATCCACGATGCTCACTTGAAGAAGTTCTTTGCAGGAACCTGATCAACAGGAATGGTGTCAAAGAATCTGCTGTACTCTTGAAGGGTTTGGTGGGCATCACATCACATTCTTGATGGTGAATAGTGGATTACTGATAATGACAGATGTGTACATCTCTCTTGTTTGTTAACAAAACAAGTATTAACTTTAGTCTCTGTAAATTAAAAATTCACATTTACTGCTGATAAAAAGAATATGCAGAAGACAGCACAACAGATAAGCAATATACTACTGTTAAGTCAGAGCTGAACAGTTGTTTCCTCAGTACCATAAACCTAGCACCCTTCTTTGGCGGGCTGGCCTGGTTTCCTTCTGTTCTCTCTGAGGTAGAGCATCAAGTATATTTTCAACTTTCTCGAAAGCAACATTTGCATTCCAGTACCTGTTACACTTTCCTTAAGCAGGTGTAAGAATTTCGGAGGCAATCTCTAGAAGTGGTCTCTGAAGTTTTAGAGGGTCTGATTTTGTTGCAGGCACCAGGGAAAAAAAAAATAGAAAGGGAATGCTTCCAAAGTATGTTTTGTTACCTGTTGCTAGCTGGTTGCTGAAAGAAACAAGAATTATGTGTTGTTAATGTCTATCTATTAATTCCTTTAATAACTTCTGAGTCCACTGTTGATTTTATACCATCTTGGGTGGATGGCAAAATGCCCCAAATTTATTAAATTTTCAGAAAGTAAGCAAAGGCTGAGAAACTCAGTGACAATCTCACCGAAGAAAAGGTTAAAGTGAGAGTTCAGACTTCATTTGTCATCACGGATACTATCTGTGAGCCCAATGTTAACAAACAGGAAAACAGGTTCAAGTAGTACTGCTTCTCACTGATTTGACATCAAAGGTATAAGAGAAATCTGTATTTTTAAGTGCAAAATAGAATCTGTAGAAAGGGTAGGATTGTCTCACATAGTTCTGCATAAGCTTTTTGTGCTTGTTTCAATTAACTGAACAGCAGAATACTGTACTGTGTTGCATAGCTTCTACATGACTTCAGCTTCCAATTAGAAAGTTTCAAGCAACCTCAAAATCATCTTATTAACATACTAGCTAGGCGATTTCTGAGTACCTACATGTATCTGATGTTGCTGTTGCAGATTTTCAACAAAATGTATACCTGGCTGGAGTAAAATGCAAAACAAAAGATGTCAACTAAATAAACTTGGTAAACATTCTTTAGCAAATGATCCCTTAAATTTATATTACCTTTTTTTTTTCTGTACTCAAACTGCCCATGGGCGCACTGAAGTTCTCATTCAGTATTCAAAATTATTTTAATTAATTATATTTTTTGAATAATCTGTGATACAGTGGTTTCTTGTGTGTATTGAATATTCAAAACTTAAACTGTACGTGTATATCTGTTTCACAAATGAGTCACATGCTTGGATACCTCATTCTTCTCTCTTGTGAATGATCTCATTGAAATCATCACCACAGTACCTGCCAAGTGGTTATATGCATTTCTTAGGAAATTTCAAGATTTTTAGGAATTTTATTAGATCAGATATCTTTTCCATTTAAAATTTGATCATCAGAACTATCTGTCAACATTTACTTGAAAGTCTAAGTCTAACAACTGAGTCTTAGAACTTTCATGAATACTGGTGGGAAGCAAATCCCACACAATGTGCAAGCACAATAAAACACTGGAAAAGTCACTTTGATAATATATGAATATTTATGGACTTCTTTACAGTAACTATGTCACATGACATGCCTAAACAGCTCCTTAAAGCTATTCCTCATCTATAAAGATTTAATACAGAGAAAAATTATTTATTCAATCCTTGGCTCATTTTATTCAATTCTAGATCCTTTAGACAGCCCTCTTTTTCCTAACTCCCTCCATAGCTTGTGCTGCTGTCCTTGCCGATGGCTTCCCTCAAGTAACAACCCGGGTATCCTTTGATGGAAGTTTACACAACGACAGGAGACATAAAATCTGAAGTACTATGTGAAGACGTATGTTAGTTTTTCAATACAAAGTTTCCTGCCTTTGAAGTTCTAAGGAAAATACGATTTCCTTTCTCCTGCTGTATGATATATATTCACTTGTTGTTAAATACATCTTCCATAACAATTCATTTCCCAGGCCTTGGCAATACTTAGATACAATTCAAACAGCACCTTTGATCTGCACAGAATTCCTCAAAAAAATCTTTACCTTCCCATTCAGGTGATAAGGAATCCTACCCAGAAATGGCTTCTTGCATCTCACTAAATGAGACCACATAACACTTTAAGCAATACCATATTACCATGCATACAAAAAGTATGCCTTGGTAATTTATTTGCACAATGTAGAACACTGTTCTTGGTTAGATCAGTAGAGAAGGTAGTTTTAAACTAATGAATTCATTTTCAGTCCTGTACATCAAATAAGCCCTTGTTTGCCATTCTGTATCAAATTGTACTCCATAGCAGTAGTGACTGCTCTTGGGAGCGAGCCACGTACCATGTTAAAAACAAGGACTTTCAAGGCCAATGGCCTGCAGTAACTCTGCATAAAAAGTGGTTTTATTTTTATGCCTTTGCTAAGCTTTGTGGCTAAGTGCCTCACCTTGTAAGCACTATGCTATGTAAGCTGTGCACAGTGTGAGTATTTATGCAAACCATCCCACTGAGTTTACTGAGACTATTCATGAATGCTCTCAAAAATGCAAGTGTGGTTCATACAGTGTAGCCCTCGGCATGTGTCTGAGATTGCACAGAGCTCAAAAAGTGATGTCTCTGCAATCTGCTGGCTGGAGCTTGCGGGGGAGACAACCAGAAGGCAGCAAATAAGAACTGCAACTCAGAGCTGTGCCATCATCACTTACAAGTACTTATAAATTGTTTATCCTCCCCCTTCATGCTGTAGCTATAGGCTTTCATGTTCCTACATCTGCTAAATATGACTGCTCTACTTACTTACCTATCTCTTAGAGAGGTAGTGAGGCTCGCTTACAGCTTACATCACATGCTAAAGGGTGAAGAACCACCTTTGTGCTGAACATTGTGATCTATCTTAATTTTGATTGATTTCCTTTTGCCTGTATTTGATCAGATTACAGGCAAACATAGGTTAAGAGTAACAGTTAATGTGACAAGGTTGAATTTTTCTTTTGCCTGTGGATGTGAATCTAACAAAAAAAAGAGTGCAGTAGAGGCATAAGCCAGTATGAAATGGCTTGATTTTCACTCACATACCTCCTTTAGCCCCTCATCACAGCACCTTCTTTTGGCTTTCCACAAGCCACCCCTTTCCAGAAGCAGCTATGCAGAACAATGGCAAATGAGAGCAGGGCTTTATCATCCACAGAATCATAGAACCATTCTGGTTGTAACAGACCTTTAAGATCATCAAGTCCAACTGTTAACCCAGCACTGCCAGGCCACCACAAAACCACATCCCTAGGCTCCACATCTACATGTCTTTTAAATACCCCCTGGGACAGTGACTCATCCACTTCCCTGAGCATCCTGTTCCAATGTTTTATAGTGCTCTCTGTGAAGAAATTTTTCCTAATATCCAACGTAAACCTCCTCTGGCACAACCTGAGTCCACTTCTTCTTGTCCTATCGCTTGTTACTTGGCAGAACAGACTAACTTCCATGGCACTACAACCTTTCAGGTGGTTGCAAAGCATGATAAGGTCTCCCCTGAGCTTCCCTTTCTCCAGGCTAAATAACCCCAGTTCCCTCAGTTGCTTCTTATAAAACTTGTTCTCTAGACCCCTCACCAGTTTTGTTGCCCTTCTTTGGACACACTCCAGCACCTCAGTGTCTTTCTTGTAATGAGGGTCCCAAGACTGTACACAGCATCTGAGGTGCAGCCTCATCAGTGCCAAGTAGAGGGGTTGATCTCTTCCCCAGTTATGCTGGCCACATTATTTCTGATACAAGCCAGGATGCTTGTGGACTTCTTGGCCAGTAAACCAGTCAGCTGAAAGGACATGTTCAGTTTTACATACATATGTAATGCTGTTCTGGTTTCAGACGATACCACTCAGTCACTGTCATTGCAGTAGCTGTCAGTATCTGACACTCAGGGCCATTGCTGTGCCCTCTCCTCCATGTGGAAGTGTGAGTGCAGATCAGCTATGGATCAATGTAATCATACTGACTGGTTAACAAGAACATATGGGGAAAGAAGGAAGTAAAATCTTGTACTTGCAAGACTCCCCTTCATCTAATGAGCACACCACGCTTTGTTATGCATGCTACTCTTATTGTCCCTAATGGCAATTTGATCATCTAAGATGCAGTAGGGATTGGCTTGGTGAGTTCAGCTAAAGGGCTCGTGGCACAACTGAGATCTATGTATCTTTACTCCCATCCCTCTGGTTTGACCGCTAGATGATATTCATGACTAGATTTTTTGAGGTTATGTGAAAGCTTGCTCAGACACATTTGTTTCCAGGCAATATCACAGAGATGCGTCCTTTCTTTAAAACTGACTGTGATTGAAATACTTCAATAAATTCCATTTAATACTATTTTTCCTGACATATAGCTCCAAATTCAGTCTGTGAAATCTCATCTTTTTAAGAGCAGAATCTCTTCAGTCACTGAGAAAGACCTGAAAAGCTCCTGCAGTCTCACAGGGAGTATTAACCTCTAGTGGGGAATCTGTCTTAATACAGCAGAGCACAAGGGTCAACATAGTCTGGCAAGAAGCATGAGGGATTAGCAGAAGGAAAAAGCCTTCTAATAGCCTAGAGTATAAACATGATTATAAGGGAAATTTATAATTTTGTCCAGCAAATTTCAAGCAAATCAGCCAAGCTGCATTAGGATTTTAATGACGTTTTTTTCTTACTACCAAGGACACTGTACACAGAAGCCCTCGGACTTGCCTCCAGTCATATATATTACACCTGCAAAGCATACTAACCCCAAAGACGGTGCAGGTTATTTCTGTCACAGATTAAGTGACCTCTGCACTTTTTACATCTAGCTGTGGAGAAAGCTGCAGGAGGAGGAATGTTCATCAGTCGGTTAAGCTAAACCTTTGTTTACTGTGTTCATATGAATAACTTATAGGGCCTTGGCATCATGAACAGCAGTGCTGACACAGTTGACATGACAGCACTATAGACTGAATCCCGATCTACCTTCCAAGAAGAAGATGGGATGTTTGCTCGTTTCACATTTCACCAAGTCGGGCTGTTCAACTATTTATAAGATGAATAGAAATTTCCACTACTTCAGCTGACACACCTGTCTTTTCCTAGCAACTGCTCAGAGGGAGCCAGCAGAGACAGTGGAGGCTTTGAGAGGTGCAGCCTGGCAGGGAGGCTGCTGCTGCCACCCCTGCCAGCCCTCTCCATGCCAGCTCTGTCCTCTTGGCAAGATGGCAGCCCTTCCGCTCCCCTCAGCTGGAGCTATTTATTCCCTAAACCGTGACAGCCCTGCACAGTCCCGGAGAGGAACAGCCTCGCTGAGACGCCTTCCCCAGGCAGCGAGTGGCATGAGAGCAGCATCGGGCTCTGCAGCCTCCTCGTGTCATGGGGGACATGGGAGACCGGCCTGTGGCCGTCTCCACCACAGTGACACTGAGTGACGTTGCCAGTGGTGTGGTGCTACTGCCTGTCCTGCTGCAGCACAGCCCTGTGTGCTCCCTGTGCCCAGTGGCCCCTTCAGGGTGCCTAGTGGTCCCTGACAGTGCAGGGAGCCCACATGGCACCAGGCCCAGGCCATTTTCACCCTGTTCCAAGCCCATGGGAATGCACCCACCACCTCCTGTGCTTTTCCTGGTTTTGACACTAAAATGTGAGGGTGAGGAGCACCACCTAACTCAAGACGCTTGACCAGTAATTGTGACCTGACCTGGCACACACTTAGTGTCCACTGTCACTGGGATTCCACATTTGTCTAAAGTATCTGTAGGGTTTCTCAGGCAGCCTGTTGCCACCAGTTTCCCAGCAGCAGAAAAGATGGTTAATATGGGATAGTCCCATTTCTGTGCAGCATGTCCAGGGGCTCCAGTCACATGTTGATCTTCCAAAAAATCCTCAGAGGGAGCAAAAGCCACTTTACCAGGGATTAAATTATAGATAAGCTAGTACAATCAGGGAAGAAGGTATGAAAAAATTACACTTTCCTAATTTTATGTTCTAACTGTGGAGAGGGCCCGAAAAAAAGTCTGTGGTAATGGGCCTAGAGCCAAAGGAGCCAGAAGACCTGCTTTCACAGTTATAGTGAATCTATTTCTAGTCAGGAATAAAGTCCTGTAGTCTTGATGGCTTCAGGCACACAAATCTGAGGGAGAGTCTCTACATGGGATGCTGCAGCCCAGTTTAAGGCAGGAATTGACAAGAACATTGAACAGACAAGACGTGGGTGGCTGGAAGAGGAACATGTGCTAGCACAGATTCAGCATGTGTGCTGTTGCCAGGCTAACCAAAAAATGTTTAAAAAAATTTAAAATGATATCCCAAATCAATTCTGTTTACATTTACTAGATGCCCCTTCCATGCCCGTTCTCAGCAGGAGGAACATGGGGATGAAACCCACACAGTAGTGCCCTGAGCCAACCAGGAGTATAGGCTGGGACATCCAGGGAGTCAAGGTTTCTTCTCAGTGAAGAAGAGAGCTCTTGGAGGGGGCTGGTTTCTTTACTCTGATACCTTAAATGTTTACCCAGCAGTGTCTGATGTTTTTAGAGAGAGAGGACTGAAAGTAAATGTGAGGTTCTCTTGTTGTTCACAATATCATACCCATGTGGCATCTTTATAAAAAGGATATTTGACTACACAGTTTCAGTGCTGAAGATGAAAAGATCACGGCTGCTGCAGTATTATGAACTGTGTTTGTGAAGGAATGATTTTACCAAACAGAAGCTAGGAAAGAGGATAAAGCAGGATAGGTTTTATGGTTAAAATTAGATTGACCTGAGTTCAAATTATAATTGTCAGAAAAAAAAAAAAAAAATAAAATTAAATGTGGTTTGGAAAGAGAAAGGAGAAGGTATTTCCAGGAGTCATGCTTCAGTTTCAAAATATCTCATACCTTTCACAAAGAAATAGTCTGTTCCCAAAATATGCAGCAGCTTTTCTCCCTTGTGCTTGACACGTGTTTTTAACTGTACGGCTGAGATCAGATGTGAGGGAGGCAGGGGAGAAGGTTCCCAGCAGCAGGTGAAGCTGAATCAACAGAGTCATCCTTTTACATTTCAGTAAATTCAGCCAGGGACTGATGGTAATCTGCAGACTATTTCTTTCATCCCTCTCCCTCCCTTCCCTTCCCATTCCTCCTCCCCAGACACAGCACTGCTGTTCAGCTTGGTAGAGAGCTGTTTGAGCTGTTAAAGCTGTTCACTGCAGCTCTGGTTGCTTTCTTTAAAACTGAAAATCATCCTGCTATCATCCACCTTGCTTTAACACCCACCCACTTAGGAAATCTGAAAGCTGTGCATCTCCTCAGAGGCTGCTAATGCTATTAATTCTCATACCTTAAGTCTATCCAAAATGAGAAAGCAGGTTTTCTGCAGATTCCTGGACTATAGCACATTCTGCTGCATTTCCCATTTCCCAAACAGACATTTCAGTGTCTCTTTCCCACGGTTAAAAATAAAAAAAAAAAAGCTTGATTCAACACTCTTTTATATCATTTTCATATGGCTGAAACACCACTGTTTTTCACCTGCATAGCACAAGCTTTCACACCCTAAACCTTGCTGTCATTCTTTCTGGTTTTTGACAGGCTAAATTATCCTCTCTAACCACAACCAGACCATTTCCCAAACTCAAGCTAGCTGATTTGAAAATATCCTGGATCTCTCTAGCTTGCAAGGTAGGCATACCTGTGTGAGGGGCACTGTTAAATGTACTGTTCAGTTGCCATGGGTCTCACACAACTGCCTACCTAAGCACTGTTAATGATTTACCTATCAAATGAAGCTAACTGCTGAATGATTAGATGTTTTAACTGTCCATCAGATTTTAACTCCTTACTATACTAGGAGAAAAATTAGTCTTAAAATGTTGAGTTTAGCCCACATCAGCTGGAAATGGAGCAACACCCTGCTCTTAGAAAATTTTCTCTCACAGTTAGATTTTTCCTTTCACAAGGCTCTGTCATCCCCAAAGGATACAAAAAAACCCATATACTAAAACTGATTTGCAGTCATACAAAACTCTTGTTGCTTAACCCTGGCTTCAAAAGGCAGCTTTTAAGAAAGCAATTTTTATGAAAGCAGTTTCAGCTATCCTAGATTCTGTACAAGAGCTTTGGATAAGTTTAGTCCCCTGTATGGAGGAATGTGGGTACAAAGGGAGCTGCAAGGAGGGCACAGGCAAGAAGCCGGAAGAGTCCATTCTGTTGGTGACACTGCTTCTCAGGTGTGATGGAGGCTGTGAAAGCTGACTCTGCTTCAGCATAGAAAAACTCAGAATGCTATAGGTATGAAAGAGGCAAGCAGGCCTTGGTACTGCTTCAAAAAAGTCTCAAAATGTCCTTACAAACCCAGGTTAGTTTTACAAACCCAGCCCCTAACCCATAATTAGGGGCTATACCTCTTCCCTGCCTGTTCTTCATTCAAAGCAGAGAATCCTGACTGAGAACCAGAGCATGGGGCTAACACTCTAATGCAGACACAACATAGTATGCAAAGACTCCAGCAAATTTACTGCATAGAAGGAGATGAAAATACACGAAGAATTTGACCGAGACAGCTTTAGTAGCCCTTAAATCATAAATATTCTCAGTCCTAGAAAAACAACACATTTGACAATAAGGCAGAAGAGAATACATCAAGAGCCATAGGTGCTGCTCATGACATAGTTAATAACTGTACTGAGGTGAGAAAGCTAAGAACTGATTAGGTGAACTGACTTCAAGATGTTTTGATCTAGGGAGAGACCCGACAATATTGATCAAAGCTGGCAAAATATAAAATGCTAACTAAAACAATAAAATGACCAGATGAAAAACAATAGCATGGGAATGGCTTAATCTTTCCAAAAGGTTTAGTTAATTCACAAGGTAACTAGGACTCAAGCGTCCCTTGGGAGCCAACACTGTAATACTCTATTTCATTCCATGCACTATGACTGAGACAAGATCTAAGGAGGTCATGAGCAGCATAATAGGAAAGATCTTATTTTAAACCTCATTCACTAGTGGAAATAAAACTCATTCTTCTTTGAAGCACTGGTAAAAGTAGGTTAGAGGTTTGTTTGCAATGAGAGCTTTTTGTTTGTTTTACCTGATTTCCAGTAACAGTGCCTCACTCTGTGTTGTAATAGCACAGACCATTCTTTCCTTCTGTGGTAACTTCATTTAAGTAGCAGAGTTCAGAGTAGCTTTATGAATAGGTTTGATGTGGTGGATCTTCTTCCTGTATATGTTAAAAAAGAGGAAGCTACTAAGTAAAAAGGCATGGGAATCGTACCAGTCCTGGGAGGACCAGCATTGCTCCATGAGGTTGCAGGGAATCAGAAGGAATATGGGTGACTGGCAGAGCAATAAGGCCCATTTCATTGCTTCTGTCATGCCTACTGTGGTACAGAATGGCACTAACTACATTCACAGCAGGCACATCACTATAAAGGGGTCTTAGCAGTGGGTATAAATAGTCATGCAAATGAAAACTAAGGCTCACGTTTTCTAACCATCATTCTTTTTTTTTTTTTTTTTCCATTTGGACAGTTGTAAAGATATTTTTAAAATTAATGATGTAAATAAGGGAAAAAAATAGGCTCAAAATGCAGCTTTTTGTAGCTATGGATTTCAGACCCATTCAGAAAATCACTTTGAGCTGAACTGCAGCATTTGAAATATCAGCTGAAGACACATATGACTGAGGAAAAGCAGATCGAGTAGCTTGCTTCTCACACTTAGTCTGTGTAACATAGGCATGACATTTGAAAAGCCAGTGGCATGTCTACATTAGCAGTAGGGTGACAGCCAAGCTAGATCTGTGACAGCTGTGGTGGTACCCAGCCCTGACCCCATGGGGACTCCACAGCCACAAAAAATGTGGCAGCAACAGAGCATGAGAGCACCATTACCTGGAGGAGGGATACCCATACATCCTTCTTCCCACCTTTACTTGCCATCTGTGCTAGAACTAGCTGGCAGCAAAATGCTCTCAGGTGGGTATTATTTGTTTTCAGCCCCAAGCTGGTTGCTGCTGGCTGCACCATACTATGTGTACACTAGCCCAAGTATGCCCCAGTCTGCCCCAGCTCTCTCATAGCTTTCCCCACAGCTTTCCCCACAGCTTTCCCCAGAGAAAATCTATCATAACTTCATTCTTTCTTTTCTGGAAAGCACCCAGGGGTCCTCCAAGTTATCCTGTTCTCACCAAAGACAAACGGATGGCAGCTACTTGAACATAAGGGTAGTTTAGCTCTACATGCAAAGGCAAAAATGGAGATGGAAATGAGATCAGTAAAAGCACTGCAGCTCTATTTCCCTAATGAAGCAGAACTCTCGTACTGAGCTAGGCTTACACACTGTAATCAAGTGGACTCTTCACAGTGCTGGGGTTATGGAGAGCCTTGTGCAAAGCAAGGTAATTATCAGCTGCCACGGCTCAGAAGGATTCCATTCCATTTCCTTCTCAGTTTTGCTCAGTTGTCAGCTTATAGTCAGGAAGAAAATAAAAAAAAATAAAAAAAAAACACACCTGCCTTTTCAGAAGTGTCTGTAGCAGGGAACAGATATGCTCAATACATATGTAAAACAGTGGGGGAGAAAGGGGGATCAGAAGGTGCAGTATTGCTACCCTAGTCACCTTTGTGAAACATGCTTTTGCATGGATGAGCGAAGTCTAGCTCTCAGCCCCATTTCTAAAGGACTGTGTTGTGGAAATGACTTCATAAGTGATCAATAGCACTGAGTAACTTCAAGTTTTTTGAGAACTACTTTCCCAGTATTGAAAGGTATATACTCATAAACAGTTTAGACAAGAATAAAACTGAATGAGTCATAAAGTGAGGCAGAGTAAGACAAAACCATAGAACTCTAGAAGGCTTTGCAAATTTTGCTGTTCATCAAGATTTTATCTTGGTCTGTAGGAAATCTATGTTTCCACTGGATTCGTGAAGATCCTCCTTTCCTCCCTCCCTCCCTCCCTCCCTTCCTTCCTTCCTTCCTTCCTTCCTTCCTTCCTTCCTTCCTTCCTTCCTTCCTCATTTCATTTCATTTCATTTCATTTCATTTCATTTCATTTCATTTCATTTCATTTCATTTCATTTCATTTCTCTGTCCCTCTGTCCAACTGGTGCCCACTCCCCCCTTCAAAGAAGGAGCTGAGATTCACAGCCACCCACATAAAAGCTCTAAGTTCCTTGTAGGGAATTAACATTAATACAGATACAGGGGTGTGGTTCTGATAGCTATTAGGTAGTGATGGTAATAAAGCATTATTTTCTTCTATCCAAATGTGCAGAAAGTACTCTGTGAAGAGTTTGTTTGGAAACTTCTGTGGGACTGCGGGACCTGAGACAAAATGATGCTCTGATATCTGTATTTATGCAGCTTTCCAGGCACTGCATGCCATAAAACCTAGCCAAGCAGCACATATAATCAAAAGCAAATATTAATGAGAAGTAAGTAAAAAAATTGCACTGAAAAAATTATTCTAGATTAGTGACATATATTCACAATGTAATGTACAAACAAAAGCTCTTGAACTAAACTGTCCCAAAAAAACCAGGCCATGAAGGCGTGCAAAATGAGACAAAAATTAGGATCTTACAGAATTACAAGGGAAAATTTTAGAACCAAAGAATGGCTGAGGTGGCAGGAACACCTGGGGATCATCTAGTTCAACCCCTCTGCTCAAAACAAGGTCAACTACAGCAGGTCACTCAGGGTTGCATTCATTAAGGTTTGAAAACCTGCAAGGATGTACACTCCACAGCCTGTCAGGGCACATTGGTCCACTGTTCAAACACTCTTACAGCAAAAAAAAGTGTTTTCTTATGTTTAAATGATTTGTGCCCACTGTCTCTTTTCCATTCATTGAACACCACCATAAATGGACCCAGCACTCCAGCTGTGTCTCACCAGGGCTGAGTGTGGCAGGAAGCAGTCAGTGTAGTGACTTAAAGGAAAGAAATCACTGGCAAAACATACGATAGTTGGATATTGAAGATAACCTAAAAAATAGCTGACAGCAGAGTGCTACAAATTTCCCCAAAGACACTGAATCTAGATGGTGCCTAAAGGACTCAACTGGTACATCAACGAGCCAAATGATAAGAACTCAAGTTGTGCTTGTACTTTAAGGAACCCAACAAAAAATAAACAGCTTCTGAACTTTGTGAACATGGTTGTCTCAAAGACTGGTAAAAGTGCACAAAGGTATTACAAAATCAAGATTTGTCTATTTCTAATCAGGTAAAAATTTTCATTGAGCAACTCTTTTAGGGCAAGTTGCAAGCTAGAATGTACATGTGTATTCACACATAGGAATACATATGAAAGCACACAGAAAAATTAAGCTTCTGCATGAGCTTCTCAGTTATCTCGAAAGAATGTTCTCAAGAAACAGTTTGCATGATGAAAGCAATGTTGTCAATGCTTACTTTACCTTTGGCAGGGCAATGTGGGCAAGTGAGATTTTGACTTGACTGAACCATAATATACCATGGTCACAGAAACACTCTCAAAAACATACAAGTGCTTTTCTATGAATGTGTTTCCACCAGAGAATACCTACAAGTTGTGACATGAGAATATTGTAAGATGTTAACAAAATACGTAATTGTCTCCATGTGGAAATTAAAATACCACAGTCAAAAAAGTACTTTAGTCATGGTCCACATGCTAAGACATAAACTTTCATATCTGAAAACTGAGCAAAACTGGAGAAATCAGATGAGAACTGAGGTCATTTACCTCAAGGTTCCTCTTTTAAGAGTCTAGATGGAGTTCTGTAATTACACCAGAGTTCTGTTTCACACTCATTACCCTCCAACATATATATTCACAGCCTCAGCCTTTGCCATAAGTTCTTAGGACATCTGCATGCTCCTGCTCTCCCATGTACTTTCATAGTAGCCTGATTCTACAGCTATTTCTTAGGAACTTCCTTTCCCTGGCAACTAAAGCATCTCAGTTTTTGTTTTGAAAAAGTGTGTTTCAATGCTTAAAAAAAAAATAAAAAAAGCCTGGAGAATCTAAACCCCTTGCCAGGAATGAGAATTTAGTGATGAGAGGAGGAAATGAGCAGAGGTCTGTGCACACAGGATGCTGGAGGCTGGAGGAAGGAATCCTGCAGGGAACAGTTTCACCCCACTTCAGTTTGCAAGTCAAATGCAGCTCCAGATCTGAATCATAATCAGTTTTGCTGAAAGTTTAACCCTTGGTTTCTGAATTGGGTAGTGAACACAACCAAATACGAATAATGTTGCCTCAACACATCTCTTATCAAAGGCAGCAAGAGTAGTCAGCAATACTGAGGGCTCAAATATTTAAGTGTGCTTAAATAAATATCCTCAGAACTTGATCTGTTGCACCTGGGCAGGCAGAAGCAAAATCATATCAATCTATATTTTCTCTGGTCATCTTGTAAGAATTTATTCTCGAGATGTGTATATTCCTCAGGAAAACTATTAGTATTCTATTTTTATCGAAAACAATTCATGACAGAAGTCAAACAACATTAATTTAAATCCGGGTATTTGCCAAAGAGTGTTTTGGTTAACAATCTTTGTTTAAAATTCCCAAAAAGTTGTTATATATAATTCAATAGCTGTCACTAATGAGACACAGCAACAAGAAAAAATTAGACTTAGCACTGCATAAGGAAAAGCCCAAATGAAGAAACTTAACTTGAGGATCTGAGTTGGTGAAAGTGGGCTGAGAAGCCAGCAGCAGTTCAGGAGAATGGTAGAAGACAGTAAAAAGGTGGGAGGCGAGGAGGCAGAGGTACATTGCTTGGAAACAGTAGGATGCCCAAAAATTGGAAGGAAAAGAAGAGAAAAGCAGAAAGCATAGCAACGGGAAAGAGAGGGAAGGGGTAAGGACACAGAATATTGAAGGATGAGTGGTACACAAAGGGAAAGGAAAAAGCAGTGGCAGTGATGCCTAGCTATAGAAAGGCAAGGAATCACTCGTATAGGTAACATTGAAAAGCACGTAGTATTGATTTTAAAGTTTTAGGGGTTAGAAAATAGTAATAATTCTAGCAAAAATATGTCTCCTAAACCTTTCCTAAATCTCTAAATTGGGTGAAGCCCAACAGGTGACTACACTGTTAAATGACTGAAGAATTGCAGTAGGTGTGGTATTGAAACAATAGTATGAATACCAGTCCTGCAAAGTGTAGCAAGTGGTTATTAAGAGCAGCTAAGGAATGTTTCTGAAATGGAAGTTAAATGCACTTAACATTTCTTCCTGATAAACCATTAATTCTGTCCACCATTAATTCTGTCCAATCAGGGTATTAAATAACTTGTTTCTTTCTTTTTATTATTGTACTTCCTCATAATAACCAGGGGAATACATTGTTTCCATCAATGTGACAGTTACAATGTTAAAGCATATGGAATCATGGATTTGTGGCCTGGGAGAAGTGGTATTTTGCTATGACAGTAACACCATTTCCAAATAGCTATCCACTGACCTTTGTTCTTCTTGTCTGCAAACAGACCATCTTTGTAACAGAAGTAAAGCTGAGGGATTTGAAAATGTCAGAACAGCAGAGCAACACAGAGCCCTTGGCCCATATAAATATTTACATTTGAAATATCCATTTGCTGATCTAAATATTTCAGCTGTTGAGGGGAGCATGAATCTCTTTACATCAGCTCTGCAGGCCTATTGGCGCTCTTGCTTTGAACACAGGCAAGAGCAGCACTTTTATTGTGTGATATGCACATTCCAAGCATCCAGCACACTTACAGAATGGGTTGTATTCCAGCAATGCCATGTTTCTTCTATTCAGTTTTTTTATGATAGCATCCAGGCTCCACAGCTGTGTATCTTTCTACTATTGAATACAGACCCCTCACAAGACAGCTGTCTTTTATTGTTATTATTGTTAATAAGAAGAGGGGAAAGAAAAACTTCTAAAAACAGCCTCAGCAACATGTTGCCTCGTGGAAAATCCATTTTAATTCATTAATTATTCTGATCTGGAGCTATAGTGGGTAAAATATGGTCCAATCCTTTCAATTCAGGAAGATTAGTGCATGCAGCTCTTCATCTAGATGCAGCCAATTCAGCCCCTCTTTGAGCCAGTCCTCCTCATGATAGATACATGGAGCGAAGACCCTGTATGGTCCTCCATCCAGCCAGAGATTCTTCTGCCCCTGTCCCCTTGTGAAGCATCAGGTCTTTAGGACAAGACTAGAGGAGAAGAGAGAAGAAGGAGCGTGAATGTATGTGTTCTCCCTTCTGAATTTGCCTTGAAGAGGAAATCCATGCCATGAGCATCCCAGTTCTTTTCAGGGAATGTTAATATAAGTGGACTGTGGGACATCTGTTGGATCAATAGTCCTTGCAATCCACTTAATGTCTGCTCCCTGTGAGAAAGTCTGGGAAATAGGTTGCAGGTGTAATGCTGGGGGCAAAGGGTCTCCTACAGAGCCATCCTGGCCTGCTCCATAGGCGTTGTCACCCTTGCCTCTTCCACTGGAGGCAGCCTGCCCCAGGAAATAAAACAAGAAAAGCCCAGCAGAGAAAGCAGATGCATTTTTTCTCTGTTATGACTGTTTAGTGAATAGAGAGAGATCCAAATTGGCATTTTTTTTTGTGTGTGTAATATAGTGTGGTTCTATAGTTCTTACAACTTCAGTGTGCACTTTGCATTGCATCTCTCAACTACATGAATATTTACGGTTCCAGCTCATTTGGAAGTGTTCCGTATAGGCTAATCTATTACTTCTGTAGATCTCAATATGCTAGATAAATAGCCGAGATGCTGCTATTGGCTCCTTCTTAGCATCTGCCTTTCTGTTTCCATATACACAGTAAATATCTTTACTGTGCTGCCTTCACTTCAGAAGAGGCTCTAAATCAGGCATTGATGGTTTGAGTAACTTGATTCCTCGAAAGACCTGCACTTTCACTTATTTCTAATAGATTTTATTCAGTTATTCCCAAATAATCTGGTAAAAAGTGGAGCTAGAGAAGTTTCTCAGTCTTGAGATTTATATTCCACTTTGGTTTTAGTTCATCTCGCTTTCTGGAATTTCTATGACAAATAGATTCTACTGCTCCTATTAATATATTATAAACCAACAAACAGATGTAAAATGAATCAAAGTTTAGTGAGTCTATAAATGGTAAACTGGCAACATATGTAAAGGTAGGCCTAGTAGTGGTATTTCCATCTTTTTCTGAAGTTCTTTATAACCAAAATTATTACTGAATACAACTTAAGGGAACTCTGCGATAACATAATAATCCTCAGAAAACTGTGGCTGCAGAGATGTACCAGAACATGGAGTATTACAGTGAAAGCATCATTCTGGCTCCATGCATGTGACTATTAATTGCTTGCCTGTATGCTTTGCCTGGGATGTAATGGACTACAAATCACCAGTACTATGCTTTAGCTTTGTTTAGGTTCTCTGAAAAAAACTCTTTTCCTTTAACTGAGCTGTTTTTTTTCAGTCAGTTCTATAGAGGATTTTTTTTTCTCACCACTGCCTAACTGATTGAAAGGAAACATACACTACCAGATGGAAAAACACAGTGGCTGTGATTAGGACTGAAAAGCAATCTACAACTCACTCTAGTCACCAATAGATGACATTCATAGTAAAGTTTACCACTGTTTGCAAGTACTTTTCTATGAAGCTGTTACTTTATTGTCTGTGTTTAAAGGTATATGGTTATATAATGGAAAATCCTTCAAAATCAAAGTTCAAGCATACAAAGTAGCCTTTATTGTGGCAGTTAAGGAAGATTTATTGCTCATACCAAATACATGGTGTGTGAGAGCTGAAGAAGAGCTGGTAACTATAAAAATGCACAGGGCACTGTTGGTGTTATGAATAATTTTTAGCCAAATAAAGGAACAAGCACCTAAGCACACACACACAGCACACAGGGCTATTGATGTACAAACAAAAGGACACAAAGGACAGTTTTGCAATTCAAAGGCTAATATTCATGTATCCACAAGTAACTATTTGAAAACTGTGTCATGTTTGTGAAACTTAACAGGTGCTTGCAGTTCACCTTTGCAAAACCAGAGCAGAGAGGTGTACACACCTCTTTACATGCATTTTTACAGTCACACACGTGGAGGCCCAGCACAAATCGAGGTGGAACTGCAGATTCCAATGTGCATCACAGTCAGAACCACAGTTTCACCATGCAGAACCCACAGCTTTTACAGCTTATTGCCATTAATAGCCTGTGTTACGTTGCTCTTGACCTTTCTCTGTGAGGGGGTGTTCAGGACACAGTGAGCTTTTTGTCTTACTCCCTCAGATGCTTTCTTCAGCCAGACTCAGTTCTTCCTCATGTTAATGAATTAGGAGTCTTGCCACCTCCCAAATTCCAGGTGGGCAGTCACAATGAGTGTTATGTCTTCCAGCCTTCCTGTGAGCCCACAGAAGGCTACATCAGTAGCGTTCCAAGGGATGTGCTTCCTGACAAAGAAGGTAGTCACAGAGGAAATAGGCCTTTTGAGACACCACCTGAGGGGAGGTATTTGCACAATGTCCCCAGCAGAAAGCTACATTCAAGACCTCACTTATCCTGCTCCTTGCCTTCTATCAAGGCACTGAAAGATGTGTTCAAGCCAGGTACAATAGGACATCCCCATTTATTTTCTGGAACCTTCTCCTCATACTGACTGACCCAACTTCACACTGATTAGTCTGAGAGATCTAGTATCACATGTGTACATGAAAAGCATCTGGGTACTTATTAAGTATGTATTTCCCTTCCTACTAACATTGTTCTATCAGTATTTTAATGCTTTGTTGCCTTTTAGATTGTGCTCCTACTGTAATATGTTGTCCCTGCTGGGGCAAATAAACACTACAGAAATGGATGTGTTTACGGAGGACATTTTTTTCAGTATGAAGAGTTGTCATCATTGGTGATTTTCTACTGTAAAAGCTTATGGTTATTTCATCAAGGAATACCATCTCTGTTCCCTTCTACCAATGAAGCCCATGGGGCAGGAAGAAGGTGTACAAAGTAGGACTGAATGTATTCAAGCAGAGAAAGATAATTATTTATTGCCAAAGAGAGTTATTTTATGATCAAGCTCATAAAACTTAACCTAAAATAGATGTACTGACTTTATTGGCATATATACGGAGTAAACTCAAGCATTGTTTTTGGAGTGAAAGTCATGTCTGTATGAAGTTTGTCTGTGGATTTTATTTCCTTGTTTTTTTACAATCCCTTTCTTGTTTTGTGTTTTTCCTCTCCTCTGGTTCTAGACTAATCATCACCAAGTCTCAGTTATTTGCTTGAAAAACAATAGCTGGCAGATATTGTGCTAAACAGCCTATTTTGCCACAATCCTCAGTGTTCTGTTATTGCACCTGATAGGCATCATTAAGGTTTCCATGTTGTTAGTCACTTTCCTGATCTTTCATATTTCTTCTGCTCAGGAAGCAGTTTCTCATGGAAACATTCAAAGAGAATAAAATCTGATTGCAGTCAGCACCTTGGGGTAATGGCATCTAAGATCCAAATCCCACTTTTTTGCTGATAACTCGAATTATAAATGTGAAAGGCCAGATTACACCACCTGAGTTCACACTAAGTCATTCCACAGAAGTCTACAGAAATAGTTACAAAAGAAACATTGCTTAGCATGAATAATTTTTAGATAGCTCAGCTTAAGAGTTTGTAGCACACTGTATTCTCATTAACTGGGATGTATTAACAGGACATTAGACTGACATAGACCTGTCCATCTCAAATACTGCAAGGTTGCTCTATGCCATCTGCAAAAAAATCAGGGAAGGTACTATGGCTGTCTGAAGCTTCTCAGATAGCTCTAAAGCTCTGTTTGAGAGATGGATGTGTAGCCACCACATGGGGAAGGAGACCTTCCGATTTTCAGGGTGAAAGGTCTCTCTATTTCCCATCACTATCAAGGTATCTGACACCTCTTGTGCAAAGCAAGAGAAAGCAATATGAGAAGGTGCAAGAGTTTGATGTGGATGCACTGGCACCCACATTCATGAGGAGCCAACCAGGGTCTGAACATGCACTGGGACCCATGTGCTTGTTGCCTCATCCTGATGTCTACATTCCAGCCTTGAAACCTGAGATTTGCTGAATCAGCTCAGATCTACACAGTTTCGAGAACACAAACCAGGCTGCCCTCCCTTTGGTGGGATAGCACTAAGTAAAAGGAGAGTCATTTCTCCCAGACAAAAAGTTTCAGATTCCTAAAATTTCAGCAAACAGCCTTTCTTCGAAAAGTGTTACAGGTTTTTAATATCAAAACAGGAAAGGCAGCAGATCTTGTGTTAGTTCATACTGTTTCATCTCAAAGCTTCTCACACAGTAAACTGGACCCAGCGTAGCAAATGCTAAGGGTTCAAACTAAAGTTGATTTGCAACCCTCATATGAGCAATTTGTTCCCCAGCAGAAAAGGATCAAGACTTTAGTTAGGATTTTTTTTGATGATGCAGGCAGAATATTGCAATTTGAAAAGAGAAATTCCATACAGCTGAGATTGATTCTTACCTCATATTTATATTTTTTAATATGAATTTACAGGTCTCAAAAGTGCCTTACAGAAATAGCAAGTATATGGACAAGACTTTCATCATTGCTCCAAAACAGTGAAAATAGGTCATTTTTAGATAGTAATGCAATAATGAGATGTAAGTGTTTGAATTTCTGTTGCAGTTTATACCCCAAACAACAGTGGAATGGCAAGCACTGCGTAAGCATGCACCATAGAACGAGTATACATTTCCTATCATCCTCTACCATTACCACTCAAAAAATTTTTTATGTTGGGGGTTTTTTTTGTGTCCTTTTCCTAAGAGGTAACATTTGAGGAAGAATGAGGGAAAATCCATGCCATAATTTTTTAATTGGGCAAGACAAATTAAAAAAAAAATTATTAAAGCTCCCCAGGGTGAGACAGTAATGCCATATATTTCTCCTTTGAGGCACAGACTCCTCCTAAAATTACATAGCTGTGCAGCTGAAAGCACAGCACAGGAACAGTTCTTGGACACCTCCTGCACATGCATACATATAGTCCACATGCAGCTAGGGTCGTGCTCATGGGTAGTGATACAAAAGCAGCAGAGTACTACCAGCTGAACCGGTAGTTTCAGAGAAGGTGAAATATTCTCCAGAAGGATAGTGTGTTAAAGAGAATGTGCAGGCTTTCTGTTGGCCCTTCCCTGAAAGAAGTCTATCTGAGGGGCTCAACACAACAGGTATACAATTTGTGTTTCACCAGAAAGACAGGGGTGAGAGATGTGGCTGTAGAAAATTAATAATCCTACAGGCTGGGAAATATTCCCTCATCCCCTCACTGATTAAGCCTCTTTTTGATATGAGTAAATCACCATCTTTTTCTTGGGGGTGTGGGAGAAGGGAGAACTAGCACTCAGATTTCTTCTTGAGAATCTGCCAGTGTGTTTGCTGTTAGGAAATAACTAAAATAAACCGCTGCACATATGTCCTTAAAAACACTTTGACTGCATTCCCCTGTAATTATTAAGCTTCTTCAGAGTCTGTAAGCCAGCGAGAAAGGGATTAGAGGGGTTACTTTGTGCCTCTGTGCCCATAAAATCCCTTGCCTGCTGCAGCACACTGCTCAGAGAGTCCTGAAAGCTTTCATATAATCCCTGCCTCCCAGCTACTGCCATCAATGTATTCCCTTTATTTAGACACATTCAAATTTCATGCTGTAATCCAAAAGCACTCCAACACAGAAACAAGATACACATTGTAAATCACATTTTAAAACTAACCTACGAGTTAGAGTGGAGCAGGAAGCCATCTGCATGATAAAGATACCTTCAATTTTACATGGGAAGGAAAATCAGGAGATGTGGATTGGCAGTTGACATCTTCTGACATTTCCCATTCTCCTGGGTAGTTCAGGACAGGGATAATTTTCTACACCTGTCCCTGCAGAAGAGGTCACAATAGGACACAGGTCCTGGAATGGAGTTGTATGTGAGTGTAAATACCAGATAGTAAAAGAGAGATCTGCTCCCTATCACTCTTCAGAGGATTTTCATGTCAGAAGAGAACTTGCAATGCTCAGTGGTGCTGCACTGAGAAGTCATTGTATCATATGCAGCAGCAACACAGGACTGCAAGCTATCTTCTGGGTCACAGAGTCTGTTTCTAGTGCCAGCATGATATTACATAACCCTTTTCACCAACTCATATTTAAGAATTATATTTTTTTTTAAAGATGGCATTCCCCCACAATAAATTCTGGGAGGAATTCTAGGCTGTGAAAGGTTGGAATGAAGCGTCACTGTTAAACCAAATAACAGCTGTAAACATCCAAAGTGAACAACTTCCAGATCATGATGTTAAAGTAGAGAAACAGCTGTCAAACATACATTAAATCAACATCTGCAAGACAGAATCAAAAAAATCTCTTTTGTGGAGCGAAGCAGTAACAAATACTTCCTGGGTAAACAGGAACATGGCACTACTTGTGAGGTCAAAACAGGGGCTGGAGCACTTCTGCTTGTCATGCACTTGCATCTGTGAGCAGAGGGAAACCCCTCGGCTGCTAGGTTCACAGTGGGCACAGTGAAGAAGAGTGGTTGGTCATAGTCAGGGCACCCTGGTAACCCAGCTCCAGCTCTTGGCTTCCTCCCGCCCTGCCCCTCACATTTGCTTATATCCCTTGGCACATCATATCAACATATCTTGGTCACCATCCGTGAAGTGGAGATAATAACATCTCTTGTCTGCATGTCTATTTAGGTTGTAAATGCCTTCAAAAAAAACCCATGTCTTACTTTGTTTACCAACAGTATGTAGTACAAAGGTTTGGTCTTGTGTACAGATCCTGGTCACTAATAATCATTATTTTAATAGTGATAATAAACACAGCAATTATCCAATATAAATTTGACAATAACTGTCAGGCTGCTTCGATTTTGGTTTTATTAGAATTGTTATCCTAAGTACATGAGGCCATAGGAGTTAGAAACACAGAGCAGTTTTGCCTGTTGTGGAGGGGCTGCTGCTGATCTCTGGCTGCACACAGGATGCACCTAAAAACATGATACAGATACACAAATGTGCAACAAATACACAAGTGTTCAGACACTGACCACATCTGACTATTTAAAACTACAATCTTCTATGCACACTTTCTATGCAGAGTGACCTTCATATGAAGATCCGCAAAATAGAAACTCTGAAATATTTTTTTAAGACACAGGACAAATAAGCAAAGAACATGCATTACAAACAGCACAGACCATATCTTCCCCTGATTAAGTCACTCACCTCTTTAATAATAGTAAATGACCAGGAATACCAATTCTTCCTCATTCAAAAAAAAAAAAAAAATAAGATTTGATAGATCCATGCTGCAGAGCAGAAGTTAAAACAGTAGTTAAGAACTGCAGACTAATACTAAAGCCCTCTGGGGTTTGAATAAACTCTGCTGACTTTGCTTGGCTAATTTTAAAAATTGCTACAATTAGCTTTTTAAATACATGAGCTCCCAAAGTGACATATTTCAAACATAAAATCTTAATATTCCTTTCTAGTGAAGTGTGTGCCATTGTTCATGGAGAAAGAGATGGAAGCTCTAAGCTAATTTTTAAACCCAGGGGAATATCAACAGCCATCCAGCTGCTAAGGCTTTTTGCTTGATCTCTTGCAAACACTCTTCGGCTATTCATGGCCAAAATGTGTCATGTGCCAGTCTGAAATCATGTTGGAGGAACTGGTGGAAAGGGTCTACTTTTCCTACTCCTGGCAGGCTTATGTCAGAAGGCTGTGAGGGATAACCATCGCTATTTATAGGTAATCCCCTTCTGAAAGGTCACCCTTCACATTGTGTGTTTGTTTCAACCCATGTCTATCCAAAAATCATTCTCCTGCAGCTCATCTCTAATGAGTATTTTTTAACGCAGATAAGAATGAAATAAATCATACAATAAAGCAGAAGATAGAGTGGGTTTTACAGCTGACAGCCCAAGGAATGCATAGCATTCACATTATCTCCTGTGATTTTAATTACAACATAGGCAGGTTTATTTTGTTCATGTTTTTTTAATAGCTTCATTATCTCCATCCAGGAGCAGGCACTTACTTTGTGTGTTGTATGTTCTTGACAATAGAACATTTGGGCACTGAATCAATTCCCTTATCATGAGCTACTTATGTGCAAGCAAAGAACTACTTATCAGACCAGAAAACTGTAGCTCACAGTGAGTCAGAGAGCACAATGGTGCCTGCTCTGCATTTCTCAGCACTTCTGATTCTAAGAAAAAGAACAAAACATCTCCCATATTATGAAACCAAGCTTTCCCTCTTCCCATATATTTGAGTGGTCACCCTGAGCTGAAAGCTGGCTTCCTTTCCCGCTTTCTGCTGGGCTACGAGGTGAGGAAACAAGTAAAGTGAGGAAAAAACTGAGCACTAGAATAACAGAAAAGTTGAATAGAAGATAGAGAAGAGTGTATTTTTATGGAAAGCGGAGCACAGCAGTACACCAGCACAGTGGTAATATCTTTATTTCTACACTATAATGGAGCCGAGAGGATCGTCACTGTGGCAAGAGGTCAATGCAGAGAAGAAGAAATATGGGAGGGGAGATAAAACAGGGTTAGGCTTTGTGAAAGAAAGAGGACAGTGTCAGCTGAAAAGAAATGGGCAGGGGATTTTAAAAGATGTGACTTGAAACCACAAAGATAATGTATAATATTCCTTTTTAAAAAAATCTCCTGTGCTGCCATCCTCTTAAAAGAAAGAGGTAAAGGTAACATTGAAGCCTCCTCATCACACTTCTAAGAGTGGGTAGACAGAGATGTGGGTTGGCTTTCCTCAGGATCGACAGTGCTGCCTTTTGCTGAGCTTTATCATCATGTCAAGCGAAATGGAGCAGACTACTGCAGGGTAGGCAAAATAGCTTATGTTATTCAGGGCTCTGCCAGAAGTTGTTCTCAGTGCCATTATTGTGTC
This sequence comes from Merops nubicus, assembly GCF_000691845.1. Lineage (NCBI taxonomy): Eukaryota > Metazoa > Chordata > Aves > Coraciiformes > Meropidae > Merops > Merops nubicus. The sequence goes on along the minus strand of NW_008593170.1, from coordinate 19,922 downwards.
TTTTCTCCTGATTAATTTTTTTGTGTAGATGACAGGGTTTGTTCCATGGAAAATAACGGCAAGACTGCAGAGGTGGACAAGGGAATTGGTGATCTCACCAGGGCCACCACAATGAAGCTAATTCTGCAACATACACTGCATCTTCTTTGTTCTTGCTGTTCATTAAGCAGGACCAGGCTTAGAAGCAGTCTTTACTGCTCAGTTTTCAAACTGTTTAAGCAATTAAACCATTAATCAAAGCAACAACTCCATTAAAGAAAACAGAAAGTACTGAAGTTGTTCCTCAAAAGAAATTGAAAAGATTACAGACATCATGTTTGAACAGGAAAAACAGGAACATAGCTCTTGGACAAGTCATGCAAATGACTGTCTACAGGGGAAAAAAAATATCTGCCTGTAAATGTCTGATTACTGGATGATGATTTTTGCCATCTTCTACCAGGTAAACTGGTATTTTCAAAATTTCTTTATGATCTCCACACCTAAAACCCATTTTATTTCAATAGGCAAGTGGGTTTAACTCAGTCACATTTGCAGTTTGAAGTGCTCTTCTAGATACTGTGTGGTTTTAATTTAAGTTTAGATAGGGTTCACCTCATCTAACTTCAGCCTTGTAAAATTCAAGCACCTAGTCTGAGATTGTCATCTAGGTTACCTGAACAGACAGTGCAGAGAAAATTGTTCCTCTAGAGGTTTCATCCCATCTATTCTACATTCTTAATTTTTGATTATATGAATCATCCTTTGGAAATGCCTGTACCACTGAACTAAGTACAGAGGAAACATATACGGCCCTTGGAGAAGACACTTGCCTCTTAGAGGGCTGAAGTCCTATCTCTTGTAGGCACTATTAAACCAATACACCCACATCAGGGTTACCTGCATTTTTGATCCAAAAAGAGTGGGCAGGAGGTTGCTGTATGCTCAGGGTCTCCCATACCTGAACAGACAAGTAGGGATGAGAAGGGAAGTAATTAAATTCCCACCTGCAAACTGCCTGTAGATGTCAGAGGTCAGCAATAAGGAGATGTGTTCTGTTGTACTTGAACCTTACCTTACCTCCCTGCAGGTGGGAAGAAGGAGGGAACAAGCTCGAAATCTCTGAACAAAGCATCAATCTAGTTTTCATTTTGCCTGAATTAATCTTAATTTTAGATAGCTCCTTACTGTGACATTCCTCAATGTTAAGAAAAAAGTATAGTTGGAGACTGTGCTACAAAACGTGGTACCACCCAATAAGAGCCCATGTGACTAGCAATACAGCCTTGTCCTTCTGCTTAGAAGCATAAGCTTGTGCAGGATTTTGAAGCACATTTTAAATAGACAAAGTCATTAAGTGGCACTCAATCAATTTAATGTAGACATAGTGAAGTTTCTCCTCTTCAGGAGGATCACTGTCTGTCTCTCATTCTAGAAGGGCTGTTTTTGTTTTTGCTTTTTTTCCAAAGTGGGTGTTAGGCATGTTTTCAGGAATTATGTCTTCATCTATCCTTTCCCGATCAAGAGCTCCCTGCAGACAAGGGAACCTTCCTGGGAATAACCCCCAATAGTCCCCCAAGATAAGATTGTACAACTAGCCAGAAATGTACCCTACATGGGTTTTTCTATGTTTAATGAGTTAGTAGATGTCTTCTTCTATTGGAAATGTGAAATAATATTACACAGGTAGTATCTCATACTCCTAGGCAGTTCTTAGCATACGCTCCACTATTTTTGTATCCTCTTCCACTCAACCTTTAATACCAGTGGCATAGAAGACATTTTTAATATTGCTTCTAATTTGTTAACAGCAACCACGCTTAGGATGAGGATGGATGATTGCAGGATTTTTTGTTTGTCTTCTTCTGGTGGAAGAAACCTGCCTCAGAGACCTGCAGATACTGGTTGATTTTGAACTTTTAAAGTGCCCAGCAGGGAGTCCTTCTCATGAAGAGTACAGTTTTGACTTCCTGGTGTGGTACACAAAAGCCTGCTTTGGCTTCAAAATGAAGCAAGTTTTCTCCCTTACCCTAGCAAATGGAGAGGAGTATTTAACTGAGAACAGCATAGTTTCTGAGTAACACAAATATTTCAAATGGTTCAGAGATTTCCATACGATTGTACTCCTCAGCAGGCAGACAAAGCATCTTTCACTCCTCCATTACTGTCAATTTAAGCTATAATCACCAATGCATTGTAGGCTTGGGCATAAATAACATCCAAATACACTGATGGTCACCTAATTGAGAAGGTATCTGTAAAAACCTGCTGTTGTTTTTTTTTAGTATTTTGCAGAAGGTTGCTTGAATTTTTTTATTCTGTAAGTATTTTAAGCCCTTAGATTTACCTGTCTTGAAATTTTCTGCAAGTCTCTGGTTATCTCTCCTTTCCCCTGTCCACTGAATCAGTTACATTCTCACACTTGGAGTTTATTTTTTTAACATATTCTTTGGAGCTAAGCTGTGATTTGGTCTTTCCTGTTGAACAGATTTCCCCAAGCTTCTGGTCTTTTCAGCCCCTATCCCTACGTAGGCTCCTCACACACTTTCTGTCATCAGATGAGAGGATACAAAAGACATGATTTTAAACTCACTAGATTTGTCATATGCACTATACTTATGCCATGATATAAGGTTGGCTTTGCCCATCAATGTTACCAATGGGAAGATCATTGCTATTGGAAGACTACTCTTATAGAAATTTAAAATAATTTTTGATCTATCATGAGAAAGATTTCTGTTTAAGGAAAGGATTACACTACTTTAAACCCCAGACTATTTCAATTTCATGCAAGGAGAAGAGTTCACTCTGCTGTCCAGTGCTGAAAAGAAGCAAACAAGTTGGAACTAATCCAAAGTGGTTTATTTTGATCTTTTAACAGGGGGAAGAAAGAGGTGTGGGATTAATAAATCTTTAAGAAAAAGCAAAGAAAATATATTTAAATAATAGTGAAACAAAATCAAACCTAAAATCTACCTGGTCTGTAGCTCATACATGAAGGAGATTTATTTCATATCACTTAATCTTCAATGACACTTTACAGCATCCCTTATGATGGAAATTTATACCTTTGATTGTTTTCATATAATGTCTCAATGCCTTTAGAGTGCTGGGAATGTCTTGGCAATTTTTCTAACTCTCTAGAGATCTTCTTGAAGTGCTTTCAGAAAATATGTTGGCGCTTGGGGGATGATTCACAGATTTCTAAGTGTTTTCCTTAACAAATACATTCTTTAATTCTCATGCCTGTACAAGGCTGAACACTGTCCATGACTCCTCCAATCTCTGCAACCATAGGCAGAACAGAACAGAATTTTTATATCCTGCCTCTCTATAACAATACTCTCCATCTTTCTACAGACTACTAGGAAATGGAGAAATGAGGAGAAGGTTCTTACATTTTATGTGGGCAAGAGGTAAAAAGCACACAGAAGCTGACTTATATATGGGCCTTAACACTTTGTGCAACACCTAAAATTAGAGCCTCGCCATAGACTTGATTTTAACACCCTTTGTGATTTTTCTTTTCCCTCCAGGTTCCCTGCATAACACAAACCAGCTCTGTAATAAAGTTACATTGCTACAAAAGTGTAGCTTCTGTCTCCCTCTGCACACTGTGGTTGACAGCCACCAGCTAAATGTGAATCTGTCATGTCATTCATGGCTCTGCACATTTGAAAGAAAAACGGAGTTCAAGTTTAAACTGACATTATTAAGAATGACAGGTCCCATTTTTAACCATCCATTCATTTAAGGATGCTATTTTTGGCCACTGCCCTATAGAGCCAAGATTCCTCCCAGTGACAAAGTGCAGTAGTGCTAAAATTCAGCTTTCTTCATGGTATCACAGCCACAGCAAACCCAGAGAAATAAATGGACTGGTCATAACCTTTCTGCACATAAATGCAGGCCACACCATGCTGCCACTCCACTTCTTTGCTCCTGCATGCAGGCAAGGCAGTGACGTATGTGAGACTCCTCCTCTGCCCCAGCATTCTCAGGGACCACGACTCTTGTGATGCTCACTTCAATGTCTATCTACTTAGAAGTACTGAGTGGACAGGCAGAACACCAGGGTGGTGTGACAAGCAAATATGCAGGCACAAACAAACAAACAAACAAATAACCAATACAGAACAATGGATCTAATTTTAGGCTTATCATCAGTCTTTATAATAAGAAGAACAAAAAGATGTTCAGCTCACTAGTAAGTGGAATATTTACTGTACCAGGAATACAACCATTTTTAATCGGTATGTCTCTGGAACAGGACAAGGGAGCTGCTCTTTGAAGTCTGATCTTATGAACCACATAAAAGAAACTGGGAGACTGAATAAGTATCTAGCCCAGATAAGACACAGTCACCCTGAACCTCCATTGGCCTATAGTCACATGAGCAACTGTTGTCCTCATTGGAAACATTTAAAACCAGTGAATAACAAATAAATAAATAAAAAAAATTTATAATGCAGAATAAGTCTCAATGAACAGAAATCATGACACCTAAAGTTACACATCTACACATGAGCTGAGTTGTCAAAAGACGGCCAAAGGCAAATTCATTCATCAAGCCTATTTCATATTTCTCCTCTAGGAGGAGAGGAAGTGAATTCTAAAACTGTCTATGTCTCTCCATTGACTACAGTTACCACCTGACATGTAGCCTCCAGCATCTGGGAAGCAGGGAAACTCCTTCCTGTGCATCAAGAGGCAGATCTCCAAAATGTAACGCTTTTGAGAAAAAGGTGTATTGATCCACGAAGCAAACTACTACAGAGTTAGGTAATAGAGGCATCTGAAAATAAAATAAAGATACATATGCAAGCAACCTACAAAAAAAAAAAAAAAAAAAAAAAAAAAAAAAAAATTAAAAGGAACATGGCATTATACCATTCCATTATACCCATGGAAAAACTTTTACTCCACACTACTGTATAACTGCTACTAACTTAAGGCATTATAGCATTCTTACTGTTTAAAAGATACTAACACTCTTGTCTCGAAGTTCATCAGCTTTTTCCCATGAAAGGAGGACGGAATAGAAGCATCTATATTCTACAGAAATATTAATCCTTACTGGAAACAGAAATGAGTATCCCATTGATTTTTAATAATATTTAGTTATGCAAGTGCTTGACATCATGTCTATATTGTCAAAGGAAATCAGCTGAGAGATCCCTGGACTAGCTCCAAACAGGTTGCTGTCTCTTCGTAAAGCAGCACATTGCTACATGCCTGTCAAGGGTTAAGACTGGGCCATCCACCAGATGAATGACAGACACTCTATTAACTACTCTTCCTTCCCAAATGGGTAGAGAAGAGGAATAAGGGAGACTTATGGATTAGAAAACTAAAACAGCTTTAATAAAAATAATAATTAAATGAAATGTATACAAATATATACAAAATCAATATCAAACCCAACCCCCCTGATGGCAATTATGTCTCTGTCACCACTGATGCTGTGGAGCAGTCACCGGGAAAGTCTCAGACTGGACTCAGTGGCAGATGAGAACTGAATTCAGGAACACACGGATCGGGATCAAAGGCAGAATGGACAGAGACCTCCTTGGACACCAGCCATTGAAGATGAGAGCTTAACCCTCAACTTTATACTGAATATGAAGTATATGGAATTAAATCCCTTGTTGGTCAAATTAGGGTCACCTGTTCTATCCATTCCTCCCCACAGGTGTGGCCTTTTACTTTCTGAACCCCCAGCATAGTACACAAGATTTAGCAGTGACCTTGGTCTCCATAGAAGCAATTATAAGCAAGAGCCTTTTTGCATAGCAACCCCTGGTAGTAACTCTAAACATGGAGTGTTATCACTGCTAGAAGCAGACACTGTCTGCAAAAATATGTTGTTAACTTCAGAAAGTGCAGTTAATTAGAAGAGACTGAGCTGTAAAGTAAAATGACTGAGCTGTAAAGTAAAATAACTGAGTAGAATTATTTCTGTTTTAACTCAAACCAGGACAATGAGGATACTGGCTTAGGTCTCAAAACACAGCCTTGGAATGTCCCTGCACAAGGTGCCACAGCATGGAGTATGCATGACCAAATTCTCTTTAAAAATAAGTTTTATGATTCCCAAGTCACTGTGACAGTCTTAAAAATTATTCCTCTCGTCTTCAGGCAGTGAATCCCATGAAAACAGAAAAGGAACAGAAAAGGAAAATAGAAAGGACACACTCCTCCTCATGAATACCTAAATCTTTATTCTTTTTTTCAAGTTTACTGTACAAGTTATGTTGAATAAATTAATTAAAAGGTCTCCCAACTTTTATGATCTTTTGTTGCTGTCCAAGTGGAAATACACTCACTCATTTCCTAGTGCAAACAGGGATAAAACAAGTTAAGTGGTTAATTGCTACTGTATCTAATCACAAAGTGAAAGCTGAGAGTAAGCTGCACATATTTGTCACCATTTAAACAACTCGTATTTTGCCCACAGTAAAGAATAAATATGAGACATTGACAGTAGATACTTTTTTTTTTTTTTTTTTTTAGGATTAGGATCTACTGGCAGTGTCAAAATTAGGATCTAAATTCCTTATATTAGGAAAGATGGTGTTACTTGCTTTTATCTTTAAAGTAATAGATCGAATGTATGAATACAGGTGTAATAATTCTTCAGCTTTACAAATGCAGAGCTTTAACCGGAAATGTTGGCTTGTCCTAAGAATTTGTCTCAAGTTAGTCTATGTTTCTGAACAATATGAAAAGGTGTGCATGATATTACAGAAATACAGTCTACAGTCTCTGGAGATCTGGCAGAAACTTCATATGTAACTGTATTTACAGCAATAACAAGAGACAAGCTAGAACAATATTCACCCAGTGCAGATAATATCTTGCCATGTGGAAGAGACGTTCTGCAGAATATAAGCGGGAGAGGTGGAAGACACACGATCACTTAGTCTCCATCCCAACAATGCAACCTATGTAGCACAGAAGCAGCTGTGTCCCACCACCACCCTGGTGTGCCAGATCTATTGTGTTTGCCTCCAGGAGTACTCAGGATTGCACAACACAAGTTTGCAGCAACATGCTTCTGCTCAGGGATCTACACTATATCCTGACAGATCTGAAACCACACTGTACACTGATCTACAGCAAGAAAGAAGAAAAAAAGATTGCCAGACATTACATGAGAAACTGTGAAACATTCATGAGACTTTTTTTCCTTTCTAATTTACTGCTTAATTTTAATAATGCGTTAGCTCTTTACAAGCTTTAAACCAGAATTGTCACAATGGAGAAACTTCATAGACCTGGTCCTGGAGCTGGAAAGCTTTTCTGCAATATTTATGTGCTGTCACTTCAGTATTTCATAGTGGTTAACATCTGACTGAACTTCCTATAGCAAAGAACCTGATTAAAGAAATGTTGCAGCAAGGACTAAAATACTGCGTCTCCTTTTTCTTTATTGACAAATTGTCACAGTGATAAACACTGGCAGATATATCAGAATGCATCTGAAGGAAAGAAAATACAGTGTTTGCACAAAACTTCATAATTCTGTTTAGTCTTAGAAACCGAAGAATGGAAAGGAGCAACAGAAATGAGTGCAGCTGTTGTATTTATCTAGTCCCACGGACAGTGCTATAATGACAGACACTCTTGTAGTGCAACTTTTGCACAATATTTCATGTTTCCCAAGTCTAATATTTCTACACAGTTTTTCAGGCACTCGGTGATTTTCAGAATAAGATCCTTACCCATTTTCACATTCTGTGTTATAATACATCATCTGTTATAATGTTTTGCTAACTCATTAGTAAATATATAGAAGTGTGACCAGCTTCCCCTGTGAAGCACTTAATGCATTCAATCACTGTGTTCATGTGAATGTATTCCTCCCCCTTTATGCAGGAGGATGAATTCATGAACCATGATGCTTACACAAATCATTTGAAGCCTCCTGCAGAAAATGGCAAGATATACAACTATAGAAATAAAATCATAAATGTGGCCTAGGAGGTTTTATTAAGATTTGTGAACTAAGGGCTATATATTTCACATACGTAACACTAGCCATGATGACATGTGCAGTGGCACTGGTTTTAACCAAATTCACACGTTTCCTTGTGCTGCAATGAATCTCTGTTAACTTTACAAAACACTGAAAAAAAAAATTTAAAAAAATTGGTCATTCTTGCCAACTGCTCACCGCCTGCTGTCTGTAACTTCTCATGAGTAATGTCTTTGCATTAAGTTACAAATCTGTTAAGTCTAGCCCAGTAAAACAGAGATACAATATCAGAAATAGTACTTGGGGCATTGAAAAGTGCGTAAAACAAGGATTGCATCTATCAGAGTCAGGATTGATTGCACCTGTCAAAGAGCGGGAGGTCTTAGCTTTTCTGGGTCCTCTCTATACTCAGGAAAGAGAAGCCCTTCCAGGGAAACACTCTGCCAGAACTTAAACACTCGTTTTAGAATAAGATAAATTACCAACTAGAATTGCCTCCACTCTTTTGACTGGGAGCTCAACTGTCCATTTTTTTGCATTACACTTAACTTTATATAAATTTAACTTTATATAGGGTGAAGTTAGTTAAGATCACTCTTGTCTTTTGTAAAAAAAAAAAAATGCCTGAACTCAGAAAATTCAAGAAGTGCACAGGTCTATATAAGTTCCAGTTTTACCTCAAAAGGCTGATAAAAAAGAATGTTTTTATGTACTTTACAAGGTTTTTGTTAGAGCTTTGGAAATGGCTCTACGAAGAGCAAAGATGCCTTTCTAAAAACATACGTGGCTTGATACTCTCAAATGCTGGAATATTCTCTTTGGTCTTAGTGATGATTATGTGTAACACAGTGGGGAAAACATTCACTGCCCTGTACAAGCACCCTACTGGAAGAAACACAGTACATGTAATTTCCTGATGTAAAGCTTACTTTTCTGACTGTTACAGTGTGGGTAGATTGATTTATCTATCCTTTGGGAAGACAGACAGGATTCGAAAGGTCACTCATCTCAGTGGATGTCTGTGCCACATTCTGAAGCACAAAGAGCAAGAGATTTTATGTAGGATTAGAAACAAATTGCACAGTTAAGATTGCAATCATGTCTGTGATAGCAGAAAACTTCTGCATAGACCCTTTATAAGCTGTCTGTGGAGTCATGATCTGCACAGAAAGAAATAAAAGCAAGAGAGATCAGGAGTGAATATTCCTTAAAATTGTTACACCTTCACTCAGCTCAGCACACCATTTCTTATTCACCAGTACAGAAACTACTGGACAAAAGCCTGGAGTCATATTCATGACTCTGGAGAGTTTTCACTGGGAAGTCTCAGGCAGTATGTGTGGTTTAGGAGCATGTTGGGAAGCACAAGGGTGTTGCCAGTGCCTCAGACCCTCCTTGTGAGTGGTTGGCAGTTGATGTCCTCCTGGGAGCCTATCTGGACCTGTGAGGTCCTCAGGGTCTGTGGTGACATCTTCCCTACCCTGAAATATTGATTGAGCAATCCAGCAGGAAGAACCTCATGGAGAGGCTCCTTTCTTGTTTATCTGTGGTCCTTCCCTGCTGAATTTTCCAGTAGGACAGATGGCAGTTGCACAGGTTGACAGACTGCTCTGCATTTCAGGTGACACTAGTGCTAACTTGAACCAACCTCCAGCAGAAAGAAACAAAGAAAGTACACCAGTGCTGTTCTCACCACTAAGGAACATGTCTCAACTTAGCTGATGCTACTGTTTGTGTAAGAAAGATAACTTGGCTGCAAAAAGAAGCCAATAAAATAGAAATGCCTGTGCTGAAGACAGTGTGTTGATACCATCAGTCTGGTTACCAAGAAATCTCAGCTAAGAGTCAGCAGAAACTGTGTGGTCAAAATATGTGCTTCTGAAGGTGTGATCTCACAACAATGAGCTCTATTTCTAGGAAACAGACAATAAGTAACCTCATATCAGCCTCTTTATGAAGCAAGGCACAACCTTAGATAGAAAGAGTGGTCTGACTATGCTCTGAGTAAATTTTTTTCTGCCGTTTTTAGGCAATGGTCCTATACTGAATATAAATGCATAGATAACTCCAAGCTGTTCAGTATTGTCCAAAAGACAATTGGTGGCTGAGTAGAAACATAACAGAGCTGGGAACCTAGCTAACCTAACATAACCTAGCTGGGAAGAAAGCAAAGTAGAGCCTCTCTCAGGAGGACCTCCTTACCTTGGCCAAATTTAGTCAAAAGACATGAGACAAGACAGATAATAGAATTTGCCTTTTGTTTATCAAAGGGAATAATGTCACAGGGAGGGAGATTCTTGGATTTTTACATATTTTGGAATGCACAGACCATTAGACAGAAGTTCTGAGATTTTACTGAATGAGATACACAAGTAAATTGTTCTACATGAATTAGAATTATATCTGAGTTCTGATTAGTTATGCATTTTGAATGTTCTCAGTCTTGAGTAGAAGTAGTTTACTCTTCCTTCTCGCTTTCCATTATGTTCTCTCTGTATACTTAGTGATTTTCTATACTTCTTCCCAAGATTCAGCAGTGTCCTCTAAACTCCCTTTAGACATGCTGAAAAATGTTTCTCCAACACAGTTGCCCTAATGTAGAACTAAGGACAAGAGTTTTCACCATCTTTGGTGAAGTGATAGGGCTGTTCAGCTCAACCCCACCAAACAATGTCATTGTTCTCCATTAGACAATAAAAGTTGGGTTGGGGGAGGACAGATAGTTATAAAGGAAGTTTGGAAAAGTATCCCTACAGGACAAAGAAAGGTTCTCCTTCCTAATGAGAACAATGAGGGAAGCAGCTGCTGGAATAGCACTGTACCCACTGCAACCAACAGGCTTGAACTACATAACGAACCCCAGAATTCCATTGTGGAATGCAATCTGCCAAGTAACCCTTCAAATCTCTGACCAGTGACAGCTTCTTGAGCTTAAACCTTTGAGGGTATGTGTCACAAGGTCATAAACATCCAGCCTATGTCAGCAGAACTCTATAAACTTTACACATCTGACGAATTCTTACTGTATAAGTCAATGAGTTCTGCAGGTTTCTAAATAGCTTTCAACTTGCTTGCCCTCACATTAAACGCAAGACAGTGTATCTGACTGCTTAAAGGTTTTATTGCCAATACATAAAACTTTTTCCAAATTATTGTCTTTTATTTTCCAGGTTGTAAAGTCTTCAAATAAGCAAATCCTATTTGATTTTACCTTATTCTATTATTCCATGACTAATTTACTTTTATTGCTTTATAAATGAACTCCATGGACATTTTACTCTTAGTTCCAAGTGCATTTTTTATGAAAGTACTCTATAAAGTTTTGTTTGTGTAGTGATAATATTGAACATGTTGACATAAGCTACAAAACTCTAAATGGTGTAGGACTTGGTTTTTTCTTTCTCTTTATCTTTTAGGCCACTGAGTTCATCTGGAGCATTTCTGTTATCAGTTCCAGTTTCAGTACTGGATGGGAAAAAGTTTGCTGTGAAGAATGCTTAGCTCTGCAACCTTTTTTTCCCAGCTGGACTGATAGTCCTGTTAGCCTTTAGGGCACAGAACAAAACTTACCTGTTCACTTGTGCTCCTTTTTAAGAAAATCCATGGAGCTGTTATCTTAGCAGACTTAGTGGGGAAATTGGTTAGACATGGTGTTTGTAGAGGGCTTTTGTGCTCTCAGATACTAATTAGCTTCAGGATTCTCTTTTCTCTAGCAGTTGTTGGCATTATGTTGTGAATTATTTATTAGGCTTTTTGTGAACGTAAATACACCCAGATGCTTGGGCTGTGGACACATGTTTTATAGATATGAATGTCAATCAATAAGTAATAGCTGTGAGAGCTTCTCTGTAGAGGAGAGTCAGAAAATTATCAGAACAGCAGTAAAACATGGAAAGAGTACTTTGACACTGAGCCTTTTTTTGGCTGGTATCCTTGGGCGGTTTTCCTCAATATCCTCTCACTTCTGTGTTGGTATTTCCTAGTAAACTATGTCAATAATGTAAGGGGCAGGTGCCATGGTGTCATTTGCAGAACTTCAAATTAATTGTATTTTGCAAAGTGATATGGATATATTGGTTACAAAGGCGTACCCAAGAGAAGTATCCTCCATTCAAAATGTTTTACCTTCAAAGTTCAGGTACAAGGCCTTCAGTTTATGAAGAATATTTTGTACTACAGACATAACCTTCTTTTCCCTGTGCAAATGGCCCAAGAGCAGACATGGATACTTTTACTCATCATTTACAGCTGTTCAACAAATATTTTCTTTGTGAATGTATTTCAGACTACAGGTGGTTCATGAACTACTCAACTATTCTGGACAAAATGCTTTACTCAGGGCTCTGATTCATATTCACTAAGCAAACAGCTGTGGTGGCTAAGACCTTACTGCCTCTTCTCCCCCCATCCCAGCTGTTTGTTACTGACCCTTTGCCAGAAATTCTTGTGCCTCTTCCAGATACAGCAAAACCTGCTGCACCTCAGCTGCTCCGGTTCATAATCCAGCATGTTACTGCAAAACAACTTCTATTGCTAAGTTAAGCTTATGTACAGGACTGTAAAATGGAACAGCTGAGGTGCAATAAAATGCTTTATTCTGCCAACTCTGCAACTGGAGGCTGTATCTTCTTGAAAGAATTGCTGATTTAACTAGTTCATCAAGACCTATCAGAGTTTGTCTGTCAGTGTTCTCCTGACCATGTATTGGTCATTCCATTGCTTTTAGATGTCTAAAAGCATTATAAACAAAGTTAAGAACCTTTGATTAACCAACTACAGTAACATCACTACAGCACTTGACAACTGTAATACCTGCATGGGTGTTAGATATATTTTTACTTAAAGAGCAGAAATTCTCTACTCTTCAAGGAAACAATCAGCCAAAATTCACTGATAAGCAAAGATGTACAAACTAATGAACATGAGAAAAGTGTGTCAGAATATGCAAAACTATTCTCAAATGTTTACCCACATCTATCTCAACCTTAGCGGAAATATAAACTCTTTAAAATTGGCTGGGGGGAAAATAGCAAATTAAAAGAATACTGTGGAAATAGAAAGGGCACAAACCCTAACCATACACTAAGAATAAAACAAAATCATGGATTTATTCATATCACGTTTCTGAATATAAAATAATCAAGTGTACTGGAAAAAAAAAAGGTCTTAGTATTTTCTATATTTTAAGTGTAAATGAAGCACATAAATGATATTTGTGCACAAATAGCTACTCTGACTTAGGAGACTATTAGGCACAGTAAATATTTTCAGGGATGTTCTATTCGGGTTTTCCCTGTAACTACCTGTGCATAAGAGAATTTCATACGCAACATGTGTCATTCTGTTGTATCAACTGAATTGCACAAGGAATACAGCACCAAAGAATTTGGTCAGACATGTATATTTCCTTGGGAAGAAGATGTCTTCTACTCCAACTGAAGTCAATCTCCTATCATACTTCAAAAAGTGGAAAACGTCCAGACAGAGAATTCCCAGGATAGGAATCAGTTGTTCTTTATAAATATGACAGTAAAATGCAGCACTATGTTTGATTAACAATCACCAGAGAAACAGGACAACCACTGAAACATAGCTCAATTTACATTGTTTTACAGACATAATGTGCTGTGAAGTAGACTGAAGCAGCTGTTACTTAGAATCAAACTAAAAAGAAATTTAAATTATTTATACTGTTAGACCTTTCTCCATTAACAGCTGCTCCAGACCTTTTGGCCTGAGGAAAAATACAGATGGATTTTGCAAGACAAAAAGCACAATACATTGGACTTCAATTATTGGAAATAACAAAGTTTTTAACAAGGAAAGATTAATACCGATGATGCAGCTTAATAAGATTTTCATGAAAACAAATTACTTTTTCTAGCATGCTCACAGCTTGAGATATAGGCATGTTTGGTATATAATTACTCTAATTATAAGGAAAATTGAAGGAATTTGACTATAATTGCCCATTAGCTAGTTGTCCTGAACATGGCAGTCACCATACCTATTTTGGCAACAGCAGATTTCCAAAGGTCAATAAATTACTGGTGCGTCTCCATTCTGCTATATGATTATTGATTATGTTTCCAGTTTACAAGAATTAGTGCTTTCTGAAGGTAGTCCCATCCTTCAGCACTCACTTCTTCTGATGTTGTGGCTTTGACTAGGAGAACCAGGAAGAAAGGAAAAGATGTATCTGAAGTTATTATTTACCTTCAACAGTTTTTCTATACTGTGTTATTGCTGCACTTCGTATTTACAACAACTTCTCATACGAAAAGTCTACAAAGCCAAAGCTTTTATCTGTTCCTGTAGCAAGCCAGAGTCTTTAAAGCACAACATTTTAGAAAAGGGTATATTTTATCTGTTCTTAAACTTTCCTTTCAAATTACAGAATCACAGAATTCAAATAAGTCTGAAGTTGGCAGGGACCTCTGAAGGTCTCCTGGTCCAAACCTACAACTAAACCAGTTTGCTCAGTACTGTGACCAGTCAAGTTCTGAATATCTGTAAGAATCGAGACAACACAACTCGCTAGACAATCTCTTGCAGTTGTCAACCACTTTGACAATAAAAATATTTTTTAAGGCATACAGTTATCCACAGGAGATGGAGATTCATGAAAACACGTAAAATCTTAACTACTTCTTAATAGAGTAATCTTTCTATTGTGTTTAATTTTTGCTTCTGCATGGCTTGTGGAATCCACCATTACTCTTCTGTTGTTACCCTCATCTATACCCCTCAGTGGATCTAGTTAACTGTATTTAAGTTGAGACACTTGTGTTTTACTCAACAGGAATGAGTTTTTGTATCAGGGAAATAAACGGTAGAGGAACTGTTCTTTTTTTTTACACTACCTATAAATAGAATTGGGCGACTCCTATCTAATCTAAACAACGCCTCAATTACTATAAAATTCTTAGCTTCAAAATGTAATATGTTCCACTGAAAAAATTTGCAACAACTAGCAACTATACCTTGCTACAGTATGTTAGAGATCCTCCTGAGGTCAGTTTAGAAAAAAAATAAATAAATAAAATTTCAATTAATGTATTTCTGTAAGGAACCATCCTATTTCCTGGTTAAGTTTTCAAGTCACTGGAACAATCCCATAAGGAATTTCTGGCCTTTGCCACATCTTTGCTTACTGCATAGCCCTTAATAGCATCAAGCAATCCAGACAGTGAAACAAAATCAAGACAGTGGAAATACCAAAAATCTGATCTCGGTTATACTAGGCTTCCTATGGAATAAGAGAAAGTGAGCTCACAAACTCATTTTCCACCATGTAGCATGTAACATTCAAAAGAGCAAGAGGACCACAGGTTAGTACTGGCCTGTGAACTCTTTCTATGAGCTCAAAGGATGTGCCCTCACTGTGTTCTGTCTCTTGGAAAGAGGGACTGGAGGTATGAGCACTCTTGTATACACTTAGAGCCAAGACCCACCATTGACACTTCCAGAAGGGATCTAAAATTTGCCATCAAAAAAGCTAGATCATCCTGATTAGAACAATGTATTTATCAAAAAACTGGAATGAGATTCATTTCCCTTTGAAGCTTATCTCTATATCTCCATGGTCTTTAATGGAAGAAGTATAAGATCTTAAATAAACTCTTGATGCAGTAGAAAGCCGTCTGAAAACAAACAAAAAACCTCACAAAAAAAAAAAAAATCAGGGCATACCTGGATTTCTTATTAGACAGCTATAGCTTGTTATTTCAGAATGTTGCATCCCTACTGACCAGAACAAACTGACTCAAGAGAACCACTTTGCCTTTCACTTCTAGGACAGGGCTCTTGTCATACAGTTGCATGGATTTGTTTGCATCGGTATATACAGCTGGCATTGGGTATGTTTAGAGTCAGCACACTGGGGGGCATCCAAAGGACAAGAAGACAAGGTGGCACTTGATGTGCGCTGGGTTGCAGTCATCCAGAGACCCAAGAACTAATACTCTCCAAAAGAAAGGCAAACATATGAAGAGTGTCCATATTTATACAGCAAGCGCAGACAGGGAAGCCAACTGGCAGCTCTACCTCCATGTCTACTCCCTGGGCAAGCAGAACCAGCTAGGCAGCTGCAGGAGCCTGGCAGGCTTCCACCCCGCCCCCCACCCCCCATCAACACTATTAGCATAGGAATGAAGAAGGGAAGGAAAAGTGGGTGTAGGTCTCTCCATAGAGCTGTAGTTTGAGCAAATGGATGATACATCTTTGCCTCCTCCCAACCTACTTCTCACTGGAGCAGTTTTCCCTGATCCTAACAGGCTGTGCCATCTGCCTTGACAGGGAGGAACAAAGCGAAACCCCCAGGGGAGCAGATCTAGCCTGGTAGGAGATAAAACTGCTATGTAAAAGCAAAAGTGTTTGGGGTGAGCTCTGGTTAGAGTCATGAGCAGAATGATAAGGAAGACTACCATGAATGTTATTGGGATTGATACACACCCAATGGGAAGCAGACAAAATGCCCTTTTTTTGTGTTACTGCCCCTTTTTTGTATCACAGCACAGTAACACAGCTGAGCAGTGCCTGCAAGCCATCTTCCCAAGCAAAGATGCCTTCCTTTATCCTTCACAAAGCCTGCAAAGTGCCTCCTCTGAGCATCTTCCTCCTAGTGCCCTGGAGGCATTAAAGCTACTGCTGCTCAGAGGCTATGGATTTTCACACTTGTACTCTCTCCCCTTCACCTTCCGTATCCCCACCCCATCCCTAGGCCTTAAGAGTTGTAATACATTTGTTTGATGGTTTAGTTTGGCTGTTCTAAAGAGACGAGGAAGTATACCTGAACTTTTTGCAGCATGACTCAGTTTAAAGCTTGCTTTCATGCCCAGCATAATAGCTGAAGTCAGGACCCACTTTGCATGTGCTGTAAGAGGGTTCACAGATACTGTGATGTAGGAGGATGGTAAAGGAGCAGGTAATTATAGCCTGCACCTACAGGTATCCTCATGCCCTGCCAGGCTCCTGTACAAGACTTTTTCTGGGATTTCTGTGCTCCTGCAGATGGGACTGACTGAGGATTTAGAGCAGTCCTTAGGACATAACAGTAAATTCTTCTCTTGAATCCACACAGTGGATTGAAAAGGAGAAATTAGCCATATGAAATAAAGCCAGGTACTATGACTCTTTCTCATAGGTAAATATTTCTTTAGCCTTTTTTTTTTTTTTTTTTTCTCTGTGGGTTATTTTTTGGTATATCCAGCTGTGGCCTGTAGCAGAAAGGAATATCTCATAATGAGCTCTGTTATAAATGGCTCTGAAACACAGAGTGTTGGAATGCCACTAAAAATATTTTGTCTGTGGCTTTTGCTAAGGCTCAGCTCCTCAGGAAATACTTTCATTGTTTAATGCTGTCATTTTGTACATATCCAATATTTTCTTAATCTGTCACTGGGAATAGTTTATTTATAACAAGCTTATTTTCCAATTGCATGTTGTAAATATGTCGTAACGGTCTTGCTAAAAACACTAGCTATTCACTATAACTACTCAGTTATAGAGATTTAACCAGTTTATTAACTTTTAAAAATACTAGAACTATGTGTCAAGTCTTCCCTTACCCCCCTTTTTTTCCACTGACATAGTGGACGTACCAGTGTGGGAGTCACTTTGTTGATTAAACCAAGTCATAAAAATGAAGGACCGATTGTGTCTCTAGATTTAGCCCTGATTTAGTTTGTCGCTCACATCCCTCTAGAATTTCCAAGGGACAGTGGGCCTTAAAGGCACCTACTCCGTGTTTCTTCCTTACTCCTTAAAAATTTTTCAATAGCCTATAATAAAAGCAGCTTATGGCAACCATAACACCAGAAGCCCAGCTGGTTTTGCTGTTGAATTTTTGGGGAGACTGAGAGCCATCCTTATGACATCTCTTGTTGTGCCCTGGAAGATACGAAGGGAGAGATAAAGGCCCTCTGTTTCTTATGTTTCAGGGTTATTATACAGATTGCCTGCTGAATTTTACAGCTGGCAACCAGGTATGGCTTGTAAAACGTGTTTCATAAGAAACACATCCCATAGCATATATTCTGCAACAGGATCCGGTTTGTTTGGGGGAGCGAAATACTCAAAATTAGCTCTCTAAGAGTCTTGTATTCTTTAAACATTAAGTCTATATATGCATCTGTACGCATGTCTGTTTGTCTATGTAGAGAATAAAAATGAAGCTATGTGGAATACAGAGAACTTGTTGAAACTTTCATATGTCTGCCAGCAAGTTTGCTGACAGTTTGGGGTTTTTTAATATATTTACACAGCTGTAATATATATAGTTTTATAGGGAACGTTTTCCATCATTAGCTTTCCAACAGGTTAAGAAGGTTATTCATAGATATATCTACACACAATGAGCCAAATTCTCGTCTTAGCTGTAACGGTGTAAATCCAGAGTCACTCCATTAAAATCGATTTGGTTTGCTTGGGTTTTTTTATTCTTTTTTTTTTTTCTTTTTTAACTGGTACCTGGTAACAGAGAGGAATTTGTCCTCCTCCAAGATCCCAGCAAGACTACTGACCTTCTGTGCTTGAGCAGATAATCCGCTGGTCATTTCTGTGTCATAGCTGTGGAAACAGCCTGCCAGCTCTTCCTGCGTTCTGCAGTCATATGCTTTGACTGATAAGATGATAGGAATCAATCTTTCTAAAAGCAATGTCCAAAGGCCTTCTCTAGGACTGTTTTTAATTCACAAGTGCTGCTGCTCTCTATCATCAATGTCTCAAAAAAAAGTCTAAATATTCCCCAGGTATTTATTCCTCCTGAGTAAAATCCATATACACACTTTAGTCACACCTGAGGCAAGTTGTCATTAAAGCATCATTAAAATGTGGCTCCTTATATGGGTCCAGAACTGATCTTGCCTGTGCAAGTGGAAATCTTTTGTGACTGCACTTCAGTCATTAAAAAGTAATTCCAGATTTCTGCTGCCTTCATAGAGACTGGAATTTGTTCTTCTTCATCAAGTTGTTCTTTTCAACTAATATGGTTAGACAAGTTTTTAGAGCAAACATTATTTTTTTGGCTGTGTCAGGAGATTTTTAAAAGCTACCTTGTCACTTGTTTTAATGTGGCAGCCTCATGGCTGGAGGGATGCTGTCTCTCAGCAGTTCCTGCACTGCTGTTTCTTTCCACGGCAAGTCAATGGATAAAAAGGAGCTGGGAAGGACTATGTCATGCTGGAGATACAGGGATTTCCCAGAGGATAAACTGCACTGTTTTCACGGCTGTGTTAAATTAATTGTGGAGGAAGGAATAACCATAGTCAAAGTCATCTGGGAAATCTGGGACAGACTCCTGTGGTATACAAACAAATTAAGCAGGTGTAACACCTGGGTAAAACATAGATGCCGCCTAAAGATACCTCTATCAAAGCAACATTTTTTTGTGCAAAACCTAGTTACAAAACTGTAAGTTCCCACACAACGCAACATTCCATCTCATTGCAGGACAAGCTGCAAGACAAACACAGAAATCACTGAAGTGAATTAGACTGGAAAGTATCTTCTACAGGGGCCAAATATCACATATTTCTATTCTACCAGACAAAGCTAAGCACTGACGCCCCACTTTAAGTCTCTCAGCAAGGCTGGAGTAAGCCTCAAATAGGTTGCCAGATTTACAATTTAATATGGGACTTACTTTCAATACAAGCACATATTACCTGTTTCTACATTTTCTATACATTTTAAGTGGAAGCCACTGAATTTGAGATTGAGGTATGGGCTCCAACCTCCTGCAGCATGCTCTGCCTAGTCTGCCCCTTGTGATCTCCAGCCACCCCCATCTGACAACAGCAGGGACAGCAAAGGAATACAAGCAAGGGGATGGACGCTGGGGACTAGAAAACTTGCTGGATGCTCCGGGCAATACACGAATGGCAGCAACTGAGCGACAAATGGGAGAGAGAAGGAGGTCTGGGTGAGAGATGTGTCTTAGAGGTCATAGAATCATAGAATCCTT
>NW_008593169.1:68377-73154 GCF_000691845.1 Merops nubicus | reverse complement strand
ACAAGAAAGCAGGGGAGGGACCATTCATAGGGGTCTGTAGTGACAGGATGAGGAGTTATGGCTTTAAGCTAGAGAAGGGTAGATTTAGGTTAGACGTTAGGAAAAAGTTAAGATGAGGGTGATAGACCACCGGAATAGGTTGCCCAGACAGGTGGTGGAGGCCCCACCCCTGGGAACATTCATGATCAGATTTGATGAGGCTCTGAGTAGCTTGATCTAGTTGGGGACGTCCCTCCTTACTTCAGAGGGGTTGGACTAGATGACCTTTGAAGGTCCCTTCCAACCCAAGCATTCTGTGATTCAAATACGGAACAAATATAGTTTGATTTCCTAACTGAAGCTAGAGAAATGTGGTGGATCAAAACATGGGGAGATAAAAATGGGGAAGCATGACTGAACACAAAAAGGAAATGTGCAAGAAGCAGAAGCAGACCAGGTGGCCCATGGGGAACACAGAGACAAAGATCCAGGCATGCAGGGCTGTGAATAGGAAAGCCAAAGCCCATCTGGAGTTGAATCTGGCAAAGGACATGAAAGGCAACAAGGTACAGTAGTGTGAGTTTAAAGTGAAGATGTGGGCTTGCCTCTGATTATGGCAGGGGTCCTGCTGGTGGGGCCATGGAAGAGGAGGAGGTATCGAATGCTACCTTTGCCTTGGACTTAACTGGTAAGATTTGCTTTCAGGTATGCCAGGCCCCTGAAATAAACGGGAAGATTTGGAACAAGGAGGGCTGGCTCTTGGTTTGTATCAGGTCAGGGAGCATTTGAACGGGTTGGATGTAGCACAGCAAACAAGTTCATGGGACTTGATACAATGTCCCCATTAGTAATGAAGGAGCTGGCCAATGTCACTGTGAGGCCAGTCTTGATTTTTTTGAAAGGTCCTGAGGAATGAAGGAGTTTCCTGAGGAATGCAAGAAAGCAGATGTCACCCCTGTCCTCAAGAAGGACAAGAAAGAGGATCCAGGGGACTTACAGGCAGGTCAGCATTGCCTCAGTCCCTTAAAGCTGGTGAAGCAAATCCTCCTGGAAGCCAGTTCCTAACATAGTGAGTGCATGGAGGTGATGGGAAGTAGTCATCATGGTTTACAAAGGGGACATCAAGCGTGACCTGATAGCCTTCTACAATGAGGTGGCTGTCTTGGTAGATGAGAGGAGAGCAGTGGGTGCTATTTATCTTTACTTTAGCAAGTCTTTTTAGACCATATCCAGCAGCATCCTGTGGGACAAGCTGATGAAGTACAGACCAGGTGGGCACACTGTGAGGTGATCTGAAAAGTCTTGCAGCTGGAGAGGAATGTCTCTGTTGGTACTGATAGGGAGGGCTGAATGGCTGGATATCAACTGTGGAGAAAAAGACCTGAGTTTTGTGGTGGACAACAAGTGGAACATGAACCAGCAGTACACCCTTGGAGCAAAGGTCGACAGCATCATGTGCTTCATTTGGAAGGGTGCCCAAGTGTCATTTTTGACCCTTTGTGAAAAGAAAAAAGTCTCTTAGACTTGAAGGAGACCTGAGCAGAGTGCAAACTGGGAGATCTTTTGAGGTGCCTGGGTCAACTAGAATCAACTACAAGTCTTGGTTTTGATAGCTTTTTCCCAGAGCATGTTTGGTTTCACAGCAGTTCTGTGTTGTGTGAGGTGGCTTAAGGTCATCTGAGAACAGTGAATCTGTTTCAAGACTCGTCTTGCAGGTTATGGTGTTAGATGGGTTCCATTTGTAAAGGTTAGACTACCTGTGTGCAGGAGTGTGTGATCCCCACCTTCTCCCAGGTGAACATGGGAACCCAAGCTGTCAGTGCCTGGTTCCTCATGGGCTGCAGCAGCACTGCTGGACTGAGTGTGCTGGGAGGACACCACTGTCCCTTACTCCCTCCGAGGAGGAGGGGGCATGTTTGATAGTGTCCTTCAGCCTTTTAGTGGGATGCCAGCGCTTCATGTATGCGGACCTGACTGCATAACCAAATACTAAACTTCACTAAAATATCAGTTGTTTTGCTTAAATACTGAATGATGACAATGCAAACATAAGTGATCATCTGATCACCAGATACTCTCCTTGGCTCATATCTCAGCTTGTATCTCACAGCTGTTAGCACAGTTCATTTAATTTTGAGGTAGATGCAAATGAGTTCCTTTTAAAATAGGGACTTACTGTAGTTTAACCATTACAGTCTTTGAACAATCAAGAATGGAAACTTGTGTGCTTTTCTGAAGGAAACGGCTCAAATGGATATTTTCTTCATTGTGAGTGAATTTTTTGAGTGAACATCTATTTTTTACAGATGAAAAGTGGAAGTTTAAGGTTTTTAATCAACCTGAGCATACCAGTTCTTGTTTTAAGAAACAAGCCTCCATATCTTGCAAATAGAATATACTGGTAGGAAAGCATCACACAGGTCTTCCTCCCTTCCCCCTCTCACCAGGGTGTTAACTGTAGTTTGGGTCCCAGTGGCTGAGGGACCACTATCCCTTGCATGTATTTTCTAAATCAAATTCTATCATGGGTTGAAGCAGTACAGCTGAGTTGGTATTGAGCATGACTTGCTCTTGTTGAAAGCACTCTTCTAAAGCAGTCTTGTAGTGCTTTAACAGTTGTCTTCGCTGTCAGACCTTTGTAAGGAAAAAAATTTAAAGAACAAGTGACTTGATCTGAAATAAATTGAAGCTTGGCTCACCTTTTTTCAAGATTTGTTTAGTGTAGTTTCCTAGGTCTCAGGGCAAACAGCTATTCTCTGCTTCAGAGGTTAATGATGGTTAAATTAGTGCTTATAGATTTCTGTGCTTTTAGCTGCTGAAAACTCGGGGTCTGTCCTGTGTTTTTCTTCCAACTCTTAGCTTGTAATTACCTCTTACGTTTTTTTTTTGGTGTTCCATGTAGGATTTGTGTTATTACTGTTTAAAAAACGTGCAGTTAAATTGGCTTATTTCATACATCTGAAAACTTCTGTAATATGCTTTTAACAGTGTATGAAAGGAAACACAGTAGACTTCTGTAAGGCTCCTCTCCATTCTTCCTTTAAGATGTCATTAGGTAAGGTAAGGATTTTTCTTTGAAATGGCTGCTTGTGTTAAGAAACTAGTGTTTTCAATTAAAGGAAAAAAGCTTCAGAATAGTGCAGGGAAGGAAATAGTCCCATTACAGGAGAGATGACGGCCAGAAGTTTGTCTTGTTGCATTTTTAGTGGTCTCTGTGGTGCTAGGCTGTTCACTTTTTGGCTTTATCTCTACTAGAAATTTGCCTTGGACCCTATAGTCAATAGTTTGTCATGGTCATAGGCTCTGTGTTCCTAGCATTCCACTGAAGTGTGGTTAGCATCAGTGACGTTTGTTTCTGTTTCTTGCAAACACCACAAATGAGCACTTTTACATATTTGCACAAATGAGCAAGGTCTTTATCTGTGTCTCACCTATGGGAACAATGTGCATGTGGATACTTTTTATTTTTAAAAAAATTAATCTATAAACTGTATTTTCTACTAAGGCTTAGTACTAATGTCGTGAGCCTTTACTTAAAGGCTTTTTCCTTGCGTAGGAAAAGTAACCATCTATTGCAGATTTATTTTGGGCTTATTCTGTCATAACTGATTTTCCAGTCGCAGTTTGGCAGAAGCATGCTCAGATGGGGATGTAAATGCTGTACGGAAGCTGCTGGATGAAGGAAGAAGTGTGAACGAACACACTGAAGAAGGGGAGAGTCTCCTTTGCTTGGACTGTTCAGCAGGGTATTATGAATTGGCACAAGTAAGTAACAAATATAATCACAACTAAGCCAGTGTGAAGCATTGTCTAAGGGGCTTCTTTGATAGGTAAACATTTTGGCTATTCTGAGTATAATAATTTTTCATAATTAAACAGAGTATAAGTTAATACTTCTTATTGTGGGCTTCCAGTTATTGTTTGCCTTTTGAAAGGAAAATGCCATCCTGTATGCCTTTAGGTTTAAGGGATCTGTCTGAGGAATGCCTTGTGTTTTATAACGTATCGACTTTTCCAGCATTGTTCGAGATGCAGTCAAGCTGTTCTGCCAACCAGATGATGCAAGAGGATGTAAAATAGCAGCAAGTGGTTACCTTTTAAAAACTCATGCCTCAGACACTCAATCCTTTTTTAATCACCTCTGTATCAACAGTGCATTTGTGTTGATTTTTTGGCTTTTATACTTGTGCATCTGAAGGCATAATTTTGGCTTCTTTGAAAAGATGCTTAGGTCATAGTTCCCCAAAAGGGGCCAGCTTCATATTTTGGTGCCAGGCAAGAGTACAGGGAGAAAACTGTTTACCTGTGAACTTGACCCGGTGCGTGCTGTTAATACAAGTGTACAGTTTCTCTGCTGTAATTCTGGCTAGTGCTCTGTCATTCTTGAAAATGTCAGTATTGCACTGTAACTTCATGTTGAGTTTAGCAGATATGAACAAAGGTAGAAAAGCAGCATTTCCTGAAGCAGAGCACAGTGCAGGTAGTAATGTAGTAATTATAAATGGTCCTGGGGAGTGCCATTACGCATCACCATTGGGGGTGTTACTGCAAGAGGATGGCATATCTGCCTGGGGAATCAGTCTCTCAAGCTTCACTGAACTAAAAGCAAAAGGTTGGTGATCCAGTTTATTCATTCAAGTGACCTTTTTTCTCTAGGTGCTACTAGCAATGCACGCAAACGTTGAAGATCGAGGGAATAAAGGAGACATAACTCCCTTAATGGCAGCTGCCAGCGGAGGCTATGTAGATATTGTTAAACTGCTCCTTGTTCATTGTGCAGATGTCAACGCACAGTCTT
>NW_008593169.1:40565-68346 GCF_000691845.1 Merops nubicus | reverse complement strand
CAATGTCCAGGTTTCAACAGGTAACTGGGAATCAGGAATGTGAAGAATACATAAGACCAGCACGTAGGATCTGCAGCTTTTCTGAACATCTGTGTGTTAGATACTTTCATTCACAAGAAAATGTGACAGAAACTATTAAGAATGGGACACATATATAGCGGGTGTGTTTAGAGACTTATCTGGCCATTAATAAAGATTGTTTTTAATATAAACTGTAATGGAAAGCACCGTTCATGTGAAAACCACTGTGGTGTTAAATGGCCAGAAAATACCTGAAGTTTAATTTTTCTTATTTGTATAATACAAAATTACCCAGTAAGAATACTGTGGGACACACCTGGTCAAGATCAGTTATTTTGATCTCTTGTTTTTTACCAAAGAGGGAGGTACAATTCTTTGAGCATTGAATGTTGTCTGTGTTGCTGATGCTTGACCACAGCTTCACTAATCTTGCTGAGAGTGTTAACCTGCAGTTAGATTCTGCTAATATTAAGATAGAAGTTAATCTATGTTAAAATTTTTAAAATGTCAAGTGTCTGAACTATGAAGCATTCTTTTAATCATGATTTTTAGCCATATTAAGCAAAACAAGCCTTAAAATTGACTGTAGCATTTAAAACATGAGCCATATGTGATTGTCTGTCACTTACAGTACCAGTTTTAAATTTTAATTTATTTTCATCCAGTTGCTACAAGTTTTTCAATGGTTATAGGGTACAGTCTTGTTCAAAAAAACCCAAACTCTCCCTCCCTCACCTCATGCCTCCCAGACTCTACAGTGAGTGTGGAAATTACTAGTTGATCTTTTTTGTGTGTATTTGTTCTTTATTTGTGTGCTGAAGTAGGAAACATAATAATCAAAGAGAAAAAGAATCCTTATTTGTAATATTGGCTTAGCATTAAAACTTTCACATTGTGTGTCCATATTGGAATTTTATACTCAGCCTGAAATTATTGGCTGAAGTAACATTGCTGTGAAGTTCACAGTTCTGCTAGTGAATGTATTCGGTTTTGCTCAGAGCTGTTAAAACTAATTTCCTTTTCTGTATTAGGAGTGGGCTTTCATGTAAACTTCTTCTTCTCTGCAGGGAACACAGCTCTCACTTACGCTTGTGCTGGGGGCTTTGTTGACATAGTGAAGGTGCTATTGAAAGCTGGTGCTAATATAGAAGACCACAATGAGAATGGGCATACCCCCTTAATGGAAGCAGCCAGTGCAGGTCATGTTGAGGTTGCAAGAGTATTGCTGGAATATGGTGCAGGAATCAACACTCACTCCAATGAGTTCAAAGAAAGTGCACTTACACTTGCATGCTATAAAGGTATTGTCTTTTATTTTTGTTTAAATTTATTTGCTAGGATTTATCGAACTAAAGCTTCCAGCCATACTTTGACTATTTTCTTAAGAGTTTTGGATTACTGGATTTTCGTATTAAACACTGACAGGAAATGATCATCTGTAGTGTAGAGGTATTAAGCATGTCTACTTGTGTCCAAATGTGGTGGGCATGTGTTCGACATGCTGCAGATGAAAACTTGTGACTGGCTGCATCCAAACTTGTGCTTTGATACACCACCACTGTCCTCTCCCCCCACTGCTGCATTCCCTATTTCATTCAGATTCCCCTTGCCAACTATCTGTGAGTTCTGAAAACATCTCTGTTGCTAAGAAAATGTGAAGAGTTAGAACCACTGTTCCTGGAGTGAACATGGTGTGCAAATACTCGGATTATTATTGGATACTTTTCCTTCAGTGTAATTTTGGAGGATGTCTGTGAATTGTTACATATTATGAACTTTTATGGACTTTTGACTTAATTTCTTTTGCTATTGAAAGTCTCTCTCTAAAGTAACTTAATACAATGGTAATTGAACTTGCTTTCAAGTTGTGTGTTTTCTTTTTTCCTTCCAAAAACTTCCATAAAATTTCCAAGAGTTGGTTTTCTCCTAGCAGAAGCTTTTAAGGATGCAGATTATTGTCATAATAACTTAAGGTATTGCCTCTGTCATTAGAATTCGAGCATACATACTGTGTATAACCCATCTGAAAACTTGCACCTGAATTTGTCATGGATTTCCTGCAGTGTACAGTAGTCCCTACAGAGAAATTTCAGTAGTGGTACTCATGGATATGAGGATATTGGAGGGGTATTCTTTCTTCTGACCTAAAACTTAGAGTGATGTAATGCAAGATCTTCACTGACTGTATTATCTTTGGCAAGATGATAAAGCTACCTTGTTTTCTTCTCAGCTTATGCAAAACTATGTCATGTCTTGCAGGAGGATGGTCTTTGAGAGGATAAAGTGTATAACTTGTAAGGAACAAATTCTGAAGGAAGCCATAATAGAGATAAACCCAAGTATTGGTGAAGTTCAGTAGAAGCTTTTAAAAATAGTGTCAGATAACATAATATGACATACTGTCTGTATCTTAGTTCTAGGAAATGTGTATGAATGCTAATGATTAAAAAGCTTAAAGTTAAGTTCAGATCTAGACAGACCTATCTCTAAAAGAGAATAACTCCCCAGCTGCTGCTTTGGGACACAAATGGTACGTCAATATATAGCTGAGTTAGGAATAAGCACAGTATTTTACAGCTTGAAGCCATGAGGAAAGGTTTCTGGTTTGTAAAGTTGAATTAGAGCTCTTTTCATCTCGTAGTTGGGCAGTCTTTTGGGAAAGACTGAAGTCTCACTGTCCATTTTGCGTTTGGAATTTTTTGGATAGTTTAAAAGAGCTCGTCTGCAAATTATAGCGTGTAAAACTTCTAATAGCAAACTGTGAAAATCTAAATTATTTCCGTGAGTGTATTGTCTGACTACTAAAAGTTTATGATATTAAATGCGTATTTTGATCTGTTTAATTTGAAGGCCATTTAGATATGGTTCGGTTTTTGCTTGAAGCTGGAGCTGATCAAGAACATAAAACAGATGAGATGCACACGGCGCTTATGGAGGCCTGCATGGTAAGTAGCCTTTATTTGTACTGCTCCCTTTTCAGTGAGGGGGGAATAAAAGAGATGATAAAATAAAGTGGGC
This sequence comes from Merops nubicus, assembly GCF_000691845.1. Taxonomy (NCBI): domain Eukaryota; kingdom Metazoa; phylum Chordata; class Aves; order Coraciiformes; family Meropidae; genus Merops; species Merops nubicus. The sequence goes on along the minus strand of NW_008593169.1, from coordinate 65,307 downwards.
CGTTGTTAACAAGCTGTTTTGGGTCTGCAAGTGAAAGTACACACACTGTTTTTATAGCAAGAAAGCCTTTACTGTGGTTACCACAGGCAGCCAGCTTCTCAGTCAAACTGGTCGTAGGGAAAAATTGCTCTTTTTTGGGGGGGTGTGATGGGTTATTTTGAATACTCCCTATGTGAGATGTAAGGGTAGCTAATCTGCCATGCAGTGTAGTAGTAGGTTGAGCACAAGTCACTCCTGTGTAAGTTGCAGGGTAAGAGTTAGTTTTCCACTTTTGACTTTATAAATAAGGTCTTTCAGGTTGTCATAGTATGAGCCTTCCAGAAGTACACTGAGTTGGATGGCTAATGCATCACGCTTTTCCTTTCACTACTGCAGGAAGTGTTTTGCATGTAGACATGATTTGCTAGGTTTCTGTAAATGATGCTGTGAGGTTTTTCTTTTGAAAATTAAACAGTAGGTCAAAAGTAGTTTAGTTCTTGTGCAACTCTTATGATTTCACAGTAGCCATTGAGTAAAAACTTAATTTTCAAAGAGCGTCTTTATAAAGAGTGTGCTATTGTCAAAGCATATCTGCAGCCATATGCTTTGATTTGTAAGGGCTCCAACAGACTGCTCTGGCAATCCTAATTCTTTTCCCTCAATGGTAGAGATTGCTTTGTCCCAAGACACTTTCCAGTCTTCTTTAACATTTGAGTCTTCCTTCCTCCTGTTACCTTCATCACTGTAATCCAGTTTCTCTCTAGATGCCTCCTAGTATCTAGAAACTGCTGGTTGGTGCTTTTTTGTTTGTAGAAGCCAAGAATCAACTACAGAGAAAAAGAATTTTTTTTTTTTTTTTTTTTTTTCAGTGCCCAGTTTGGGCCTTAGTCAAGGAGTGGGTTTATTACTTATGGTACTTGTTTACTATCTCTGTTTTTTTTGTGTCCCAGCTATTTTGCTTGGTATTTTAGAAAGTTTTATATCATAACTCTTTCTCTATTCCCTCAAGAAAGGGAAAAAAAATCCCAACAGATACCTAGCTCTTATTTTCTCATGCATTTTAACTTAACTTGGATGTAGGTGGAAACCTAAATATCAGTTTAATTCAAGTATAACCACAACTATGTTATAAAATGAACCACCATAAGTTAAAAGACTTATAATTTCAGACCTAGTATGGTAGTGGTTGCAACTGCAGCATCAGGTGACTTCGGCTGTTTCTGATTTTTGTGTTCATCATTGTTTGGTAGGATGGACATGTGGAAGTGGCACGCTTGCTTCTAGACAGTGGTGCTCAGGTGAATATGCCTGCAGATTCATTTGAATCTCCGCTCACTCTGGCTGCTTGTGGTGGACATGTGGAGTTAGCAGCTCTTCTGATCGAAAGGGGAGCTAACCTGGAGGAAGTTAATGATGAAGGTTATACTCCTCTAATGGAAGCTGCCCGGGAAGGCCATGAAGAGATGGTAGCCTTGCTTCTGGCACAAGGTGAGATTGCTGTTGTTTCTTTCTTGAGCATTCGTTCTGAAGAATGCAGTTTTGACTGCGTGCCACTTGTGCAAATTCCTCTGATGTGCAGCATATGGCTGTCATTGCTTACTGGTGTAACTATAGAGCAAAGCTAAAACATTCAAACCCTGGAGGTGATGAGCATTCACCTTCCTACTTACCCTGTGTCTGGCCAGTTAAAATAACAGCTATTTTGTTTCCCAGGGGCAAATATAAATGCACAGACAGAAGAAACACAGGAGACAGCTCTTACTCTGGCATGTTGTGGAGGGTTTTCTGAAGTAGCTGACTTCCTTATTAAAGCAGGAGCTGATATAGAACTTGGTTGCTCAACACCGTTGATGGAAGCTGCTCAGGAGGGCCATCTTGAATTGGTGAAGTACTTGCTGGCAGCAGGTATGTGGACATTGCAGATGATCTAGCCTGGAGATGTTACAGATCTGATGTTCTGCATGGTTTAGAAGATATCTGGACTTGATGCTGATGGTGTTGTAACAAGAAACTATACTTTGAGATACCTTAGCAAGAAGAAAAAATGTCTCACCTTAATATTGTCCGATCTTTTAACAGAGGGAAGCGGCTCATGAAACACTGGATTCTGTTGCATATCTATAAAACATCAATGCTTATTTAGGAACATTGTTTCCAGCTAAATGCATCTAGGACAAAATGTTAATACAGATAATGCTTGTTTTTGTATGCTATTCCTGCTTTGACCAAGCCTTATTGTCTGCAGTCAGTCTCTCAGAATAACCAGGACTTCAAGAATTGGCCCCTGGGAAATAGTGTGCAGAACAGATTCTGAGATGTGCTGAATTTATGATGAATGACTTTTCTACATTATGCAGTAGTAAAAATTAAATCTTAATGGAGTTGGGGAAAAATTACTTTCATGTTCATCTGCCAGTTTACTATTGGTAGAGACTAAAGTGTAGTAATACTGTTTAAAATAACAAACTGAAAAACAGATGCATTTTGGAAATCTTCCTTGTGATGGGGGATGATATATTTGTATGTTCCTTTCTAAGAATAAGCATAAAATTATCTGGATCTGTAATTCTAGAAAGCAATGCTCCTTGCTCATCAAGGGACAGTAACAACTGTGTTTCTTTGTGCAGTGATACCACCACATGACACCCACCACCCGCCCACTTGGAACGCTGCTTGCACTTCACTTCTGATTATGTAGAAAGTTAGTTGAGGAGCCTTATTTTGGCATCAGCGAGTCTTTAAATATACCTCGCACCTTGAAAATAAGAAAATGTGTAATCACCTTGGCATTTTTTGGAAGACTAACACATTATGTAGCAAGAATCATACATAGTTTTCATGTAGCTGGCATATATGAAACTGGTCAAATTATTTCAGCAAAATGGTTTTAAAGCAAATGATTTTCAAGAGCAGGGAAGAAACAAAATTTTTAGAAGTGTATGTAGTACTGATACTACACAGACATTTGTCGTATTAATACTAATTCAATAACGTGCATTTTGTCTGGTTTTCTTTGGCATGCAGCCCCTCATCAAATGGATTGTCTAGACAACTGTCTAGATTCACTTTTATTTTTTGTAATAACTGAAATCTTCATTGCTGTTGAGGCAAGATAGGAATTAGTGAGCATATAGGTTTGAGTGCTTAGATTACCAGTCATGCCTTTTCCAAGACTTGGCTTATCCCCTTTCCTCAGAGTATTTTTACTATGAGGGCAATACCCTTGGGCTGGGGAAGCTGTTGGTCAGTAGGGTATAGCTCTTGTCACAGATTAAGTGCCTTGATATTTGTTTTTCTGCTCTATAAGGAGTTGTCCAATAAGAAAAACATAATGTTGTGTTTTTAGGAGCTAATGTTCATGCCACCACAGCGACAGGAGATACAGCGTTGACCTATGCCTGTGAAAATGGACATACTGATGTTGCAGATGTGTTGCTTCAAGCTGGTGCTGATTTGGTAAGACTTCTGCTGCATCTTGTGGGAAAAGTGGTTTCAAACTCTATGCTAAAGCTTATACTTTTGTAGAGCAGGAAGACAAATTTAGCAGTTGAGATTCATATATGGGTATGAAGAGAGGCATCAAAGAAGCTTTTTAAAAAGCCTGTGTATTTATAAAAATAAAAATTCTTACAGGGCAATCTTTCAATCATTAAGTGAAAAGTTGTAGCTGTAGCTTACACTTGTGACAGCTGATTACCTTCATTTCAGTAGAATCTTTAAGTTTAATTGTTTAGCAGGATATATTTATGTGTTGCCTTTATTCCTTATGCTACTTTATTAATCCCAGACTCTTGTGGATTAGAGTTTACCCGCTCCACTGCTCTGAATTTAAATCGTTTTAGTATTAGGAGCTACTGCTTCTCTATTTTAGTGTTAGTTTCTGAACACTGTGAGTCTCTTAACTTTTTAAAACTACCACAAAGAAAAAAAAGATAACCAAAACTAAGCAATGCCTTTTAAACGACTAACATGATATGATCTCTTTTCTGTGTTCCAGAATTCTTTTCTTTCTAGTAACTCTCAGTTTTAGCGTATTGCTTTCACAGTGTTTATTTTCTGTAATGAGTTTAATCATAACTAAGTTGCTTACATAATTGTCTTGACTATTTTTGTATTCTATAGCAGGAGACCTAAAACTGCCTCATTGTTATCTAAAGAGATATAATGTTTGTTTAGCTTTTAAGCAGTAAAAAACAATTAATACGTTAGTCTTCTAAAGTAGGAGTTTAAGAGCTTTATGTCTGATAAAGAATAAGCAGGGAAGACTGTTCTTCTGGTTGCCTTTTTTGTTTTTTTCTCTCACTAGTCTCCTTTCTTTTTCCACAGACTCTACTTGTGTGGTTTTGGAAGGGGGTTGGAGTTTTGTTTTGGATGTTTTAGGTTTTTTGTTCCTTACAGGAATGACAGAAAGGTTTAACACTGATCTGATAAATCAAGATCCTAATGAAGTTGCTTAAATTTCATTCTTAAATGAAAGATTCTATTTTTTTAAGCTTATAGTTACAAATATAAGTAGGTTAATGCTGTAATTGTGAATTAATAATACTTCCGTTCTTCTTTGTGAATATACCTTTTTTCAGGCCTTATTAGTTATCCTGCAGTAAAGTTCTGCTTCATATGTTCCTACCAAGGAGGAAGGTCATGTTCATGGCCAGGGGGTGAGGTGTGTGTCCTCTGTGTGGGGGAGGGATTCAGAGGCAGGGTAGGTTTGGGAGATTTTATTGGGTAAATAATATTTAAGTACTCAGTTATAAAAAGGTATAGTTCATGAAGTATCTCATAGTGAGGAGAAAAGCCTGAAACAAAAAAAAAAAAACAAAAAAAAACATAGTGCTGTGCATGAACTTCAAAAGACAGACATGCAAGAGTTGCTGCTTAAAATGTCACTTCAAACTGTTAGAGTGGTGTCACTTATTTTTTACTTCTTCACTAAGGTGAGCAATGCTTGTGGTCTTTAGCATCTAATTTGAATAGCATTGCCCAGAAAAATCTTGTGCCTTTCTGAAGTTTTATTTTACTGCATTCTTGTGTACTGCCAATCAAAATGGGGGGCTGTCCAGAAAAATGTAATAAGGAAGCAAAGGAGAATTGCACAGGAGAGGGAGACCTGCCATATAAATCTACCAGTTTTGAATTCTGATTGTAAGTAAAAGGGGAGATGTCTGTGAAACTACACAGATGCTTGTGGCATGTGCCTTGGGTTTGTAGCAGTTTCCTTTCAAACCTCTGTGTTACTTTGCTTTATTAGAAGTTGTTAAGCTGTTCTGAATAAATTTGTTATCTTTGTAATTATTCTGAGGAATGTTTCTGAAGTGTTTCTTACTGCTGGAGTATGAAAAAGCTCCTTTGGCAGTACCATGGGAAAGTATTCTTCCAGATTTCATTTTTTCATTAGTAATCTAAATGAGGCTGGGTGATTTCAACAAACTGTCTCAGGAAGTCTGCAGTGGAGTGGGTAGTTGAGTGCAGACCTGTCCTAAACCTCTGGTCAATCTGTCTTCATTCATCTAGTTAATTTTGCTTGTTAATTTTGCTCCCAGCAAATGAAAGTACCTCTCCAGTTGCTTTTGTTTCTTTCAATTATTGTCCTGCAGCCTCGGTCTTTGTTGGGATTGCCTTCACTGATCTGTTATTGTTTTCCAGAAACATTCTTTATACCTGAGGTTTATAATACCGTCACTGAGACACAGCTGGACATAGAACATCTTATCCTGTTGTGGAGTGGTCCGTTTTGAGGAAAATACTGGTTATATCTTAAACAGTAAAATAAAACCTGAGGCCGAGGGCTGTTCTCTGATTGCAAGGACAAGTAGCACCAAATGAATGCATCCATGCTGTGCAGCTCTGGGCTAAAAGGTCACTGAGACCAGGGCTGTGTCCCTGTGTCTTTAAGAGTGTCAGTGGCTGTGCTACAGCCCACCAGGGTGGCCTTGTCCTAATGCAGTACTGGGAGCATACATTGGACACCTCTGGGTTGTGGAATGTGGTCTTGAAGGGGTCCTTGAGGGTGCGGGCGCTCTTGAGTTAGGTAGAGACAAACTTGATGTCACCTTTTCCATGCTACCTGTTGAGAGCAGTCCTTGACAAACTCCCCTGTGATTCCTGACAGGGCCAGCACTGGGCTTGGGAGGGTGCAAAGGAATAAGCAGTGTGAAAGCCCAGTGATCACATGCCTAACGTTGTCTCCTGGCACTGTTCTTTTTATCTATAGAGAGATAGCCACGGCTGGATCTTGCTGTTACTTTACTATTTGTGTGCCACCTGCATATTTTGTCTTCCAGGCCAGGATGGCAAGGAGCATAATTTTTTGAGGATTTTTCTTTTCCCTGGTTCTAGATTGACGAAAGGAAGTTGTTCTTTCTTCACCAAATTCTTTTGAGTTAAAGGAACAAAAAAAATGTGAGCTGTCAAGATTGTTCCGACCAGGTCTCCCACTTCTTCCCAATTCAGAGCCTTTATTCCATGATTCGGAAAACACATAATCTGCTGTAAGATCTGGACTCTTTCTTGGCTTCTCAAGTCTCTTCTGTTGCCAAGAGGTCAGCGCTGAGTAGGATTTGAGGTGCAGACTTTGAGACTACAGGTGAAGAGGAGCCTTGTTCATGCTGGTTTAGCCAAATAGGCAAAGTGCAGGAGATGTTTCTGTAAGGGGGTTTTCTGTATTGTGATCATTAAAACCTAAAGTCTTCCACCTATGCTCAAGTTACCCAGCTCAGTCTACTGAATTTATCTGTTGCTTGTGTCCAGTTGAGGTCTATTCAATTCCAAAATAGAACCTTGAGCTAAAGTTTGAGTGTATTTTATGCTGAGGGTTATGAGACACTGCAAAAGGTTGCCCAGAAGAGTTTGTAGCTGCCTCATCATAGGAAATGTTCAAGGTCAGGTTGGATGAAGCTTTAAACAACCTGATCTGGTTGAAGATGTCCCTGCCCATGGCAGGGATGTGGACTTGGATGGTCGTTGGAAGTCCCATCTAACCCAAACCATTCTGTGGTCATTATATGAAAAGTGTTTCTAGTCCCTAGCAGTGTTTTGTCTGAACTGGGAGCAATTATTACCACCACATCTCAAATACAATACAATATTTTTTTATACATCTTTGTATACAAAAAGGCCATTGCAAGTATAAAATGGGGCTGATCCTCTAGCATAGCTATCAGATACATCATTTAGTTCAAGAGCCTCATGAGAACTCTGTTAGATTCATTAAGGAGTGTGGCTTTATGAGAGCAAAAAGAAGATGATAGCTGAGATGAACTTTCCTCAGTTTGTAGTTAATTTTTCCTTAAAACTCCTCTGCAGTGGCAAGGTATAGCAGAGAGCAGTGTCAGAGTACATGCTCAGCTGTTTCTGTCTGCTGGAGAACTGATAAGTCGTGTATGGTATTTTGATGACTTTGTCTCCTTGTGATTAACTGTTTATGAAGTCTAGTTTGTTACTAGTTATTTTGATGATTTTCTGATGTACTTCTTTAAGGGATTTCTCTTTTCCATGTCCTTACAGGGACAAAGTGGGCCTCTCAATATCTGTAGCAAAACTAGCTTGAGGAAGGCCTACACCCTTCCTCGTCAATGTCTGTATTTTGAAATCATCTTGCTTTTGCCAAATATATGAATGACTTAATATGGGGCACATCTGCAGACTTCAGCCTGTGATCCCATCTATGCCTTAGTTGCATTCTAGTTCCTTTATCACCTGCAGGACTAGCGACTTTCAGGGTCATAGTCTGAGGCCCTACCACTTGGACCAAATATAAGCTTTACTTGTTTACAAACTTTTTCTGGGGACAGAGATTAGAAATCTGAAATAAAATTTGATACAAGCATTTTTTCAAAGTGGCAGCGTGGTTTAATATTAGTTTCAGGAAAAAATAGCCAGGGCTTCACTAATGCAGTAATTTACCAGTGTGGGAAAGATTTGTTTAATCTCAAAGGTCAGAGGAGACTTTTGTTTTTCCTATAAGAGTTCTCTTTTTCCTTTTCGTTTCCCTTCTTTGTTTCTTTAGTAGCAGTTACCTTCATCTCAAAGCTTGTATGAGGTAAGATGTGTGGTGTGTGTATGTTCCCACGGGAGCTAGGTTGAGGGCTGTAAAGCTCACAAAGAGTATTGGTGGTATTTAATGAGAAGCAATATCCTGCTTTTAAGCAGTATACCTTTCTATAATCTAAGAGTGCCTGTTGTAGAATTCAGACCTGGATGAAATGCTGCAAAGTGGAGATTACAGTCTTCTTTCCGAAAATGAGACCCCTCTTGACAGGGTGGCTGCATCTTGGCCTGTCTCAGAGTAGCTGAAAACAAAAGAGAGATTATTATTGTTTGTACAGTGAGAAGGTCCCAGCTTTTCTCAGCTGGCAGGTACAGAAAAGAGTTTTAAATTAGAATTCTCTAATTTGGAATGCCTTGCAGCTGTCTTTGAGGTTCTGCTATACATAAGATTAGGCCTAGTGATAGAGTTTACCCTTCTACTACAAGGTATATGGGTACTTTTATGCTGAAATTAAGAGGTGGAAGAGAACCTGAGGGGCAACTTCAGCCTTGCCTTCTTATTTTACACCTTCAGGCTCACCCCAAAACTCTTTATACTTGTTAAAATTGTACACATGGCTTTCCTTAGAAGGCTAAAACTGGCTATGTCATCCACATAACTCCAGTTGCAAAAACAAAACAAAAAACCCAAGAGGCATGCCGAGCTACCACTTCATTCTTCCCCTGTGACAAGATATTTTTGCAGACAGATGGTTTTGTCATCACAGGGATCGTTGCTTTCCCTTCAGCTGATGGCGTTCCTCATGTGAACATGGCCCCTTTAGTTAGAAACGTTCCTATATGTGTATGGCACACAGCAGCATGCAGTGTGTCTAAGGCAGCATTTAAACTTCTACAAAAACAGACAATACTTTATGGACTTAAATGAAACCGTTCTGGAGATATTTACGTCGTCATTGCAGTGAGATATCTAGGAAGCTGTCATATTTTTCCAGACTGTTTCTTTGAAGAGTCAGAGGAAGATCAGACATTTCAGGCCTTTTTAGACTTGGCCTTCAGTCTTCTACAAATAAAGCAAAAGGTTGTAGGACAGGCAAAGCTAATTTTGGTTGTTGTATTGCGGTCTCTAGATTGTGCAAAGTAAGATGGAATCCTCTCTTTTGCCAGTAGTGAACAAAAAGTCATCTTGTATTTAACAGAATGCTGTGTATGACTTTTGTGCTCTCTTCATGAATCTGAATGGCTTATGGTAGCAGTCCTAACTGGTGAGAGCTGTATTTGTTTGGTCTTATTGTTGTGCTTGCTTGCCTGATTCCAGCAAAACAGTTTTCAGGTGGTGGACCTGGCCCATTTAAATTCACATTCCAGGTCTTCATGACCAAGAACAACATTTATTTGTAGAACAAGAGCCGTGAGTTCTTCTTTTTCCTTCCGCAGGACAAGCAGGAGGACTTAAAGAAGACTATTTTGGAGGGCATAGAGCCGGGCAAGCATCAGGTGAGGTTGGGCTTTGATGCTTGTAAGCTGCAGCCTCAGGATACATGCTAACAATAAGCATGGCTTTAAGGCATCTAAATTTCTTCAAAAATACAAAGACTCGTTGTGTAGACTAGACATGTCATCTGCCCTTCATTTTCCCTTCTGTAAGGTTTTCGAAAACTCTATTTTTAAAAGTCAGTATCTTAACCTTTGCAAGTGCAGCAAATTATCTCTCTGAATCTATTTGTTCAAGAAGCTGTGTTGAACTTGTTAATCCATGTCTAGCTTCCTGTAAGGTCTTCCCTTTTCAGATATTTTCTTTAAACTGGAAGCCTAGTTGAGTTTCTAGGTGCCTCTGAAATACTGGCTTGCTAAATATCTCAGGAGGGTTGCCTGGAGGAATTAGGTTGGTGACTGCTGGAATACTAGGCTTTATAAATAATAGTCTCTTCAGTCTTGGAAAGTTAGCAAAGTGGACTAGTGTTAAAAACTGTATTGTTTGGCTATTGTCTTCTATCAAAAGCTGTCTAAAATAATTTTGCTTAGAACAACACTTAAGTTTCTGTTAAATACTGTTGTCGTGGATGAGAGAGGCTTGTTTAAAAATGGCAAAGAGCAGTTGGACCTTTACTGTGAAAATGCAGATTTTGTTCTAGAACTTTAAAATATGGCATTGGAAATAAACTTTAAAATAAAAAAATTAATCCGAGTGAATAATGCTTGCCAACCCTGAATATTTGTGAACCGAGTAGAATAAGGGGGCCAGGGAAGCCCTTGTGTAGTTGATCTTGGAATTGCCTAAAACAGAGAATTTGAAATCAAGACTAAAAAACCAGCAATGTTTATTTTAAGATGCTTCTGACGACACTCCTTTTGCTCTGCTCTCTAAAGTATTGATTTGCTGAGAAAGGAAATAAATACTGACTGGATTCTCATCCCTTTTTGTGTCCCAGTGGAAAAGGTGCAGATAATGTAACCTCTTACCTGATTTGGGTAATAATCTCACTTTCCCCTTCCTTCCTATCTGGTAACTGAGCCTACAGAAATTCTTGTCGGGTGTTCTTTCCATTCAATCAGAATTAGCAGGAGAGCACATCATTCAAGTGGATAGAGAACAGCTTTTCTAGTCAAACCTGGCATAGGTGTTCTCCTCTAATACCTCTTCTAATACCTCTTTCTGGTCATACTAACTACAGTATTTCTCAGGATTGGAGCAATGAAGAGAGACAACATTGGAATGGTGACGGAGATACTTTTGGGCAGCTTTCACGTTCTCTGTTTTAATTTTGATAATTACTACAGCTTAAAAAAAAAAAAAAAATCTTCAAAATTTGTGGCCATTCTAGGTAGAAGAAAGATGCAAGTAGACAAAGGCACTGCACTGGCTCAGGTTCTTACTTTAGCTTTTTTTAGATGTTTTCCCTTAAAGCCTGAGTTGATGCTATCTGCTACTCTTCGTTAGGGCTAGAGTGCTGAAGTAATAGAATAAATTAATCTTAAAATAAAAGATCCATTTCTGTCTTCTGATGTGAAAAAACATCTCATCAAAATGCAGTAACTTTTAAAGATCTACAGCAGGTGGGCACACAAATAGCTTCATTTGGTTGGACTGATGATGTGCATGGTACTGTGAGTGTTTGAAGTTTGTAATAGTTGAGAATCAAGTTCTGCCTGCTTGGTGAAGTGACAGTTGGTTAAACTGGGCAGGATAACTTTATTGCATTTAAACGAGGAAGCCTGCTGACATACGTATTTAAAACTTTAACAGTGAGGTCTGTTAGCAATAGCAGATGTTGCAGGTGATATCTTGCTGCTAGTTATCTGAAATGCTACATTTGAATGCAATACAGGATGGCTTTTTACTATCTTCAGTATAGCTAAAAAGACCTAAAAGAAATTGTGCTTCTTGTGATCTTTGCTGTTGCATCAATGGGGATTCAGAAATATGTATTAAATTGTTTGAACAGTAAAGGTCTGTTCGTGCTCAGCGAGTGGTGTTTAGTAGTTCTTTGCATTCACAGCTGCTTTGTGGCTATTTGCCGTCAGTACCAGGTGTTTACTGTGCATCAGGCAAACAGCAGCATCTGGCTTTTTATAATCTGTTGGCAGTGGCTGAGGAAGGAAAAAAATGTCAAATTTACCAGACTAACCATCAGAGCTCAAGGACACACTACTAATTCCTGCCCATCATAGGGCCACATACTAACATCATGAGCTTTATACATCCTGTAAATATTTCATGCAGACAATCCAAAAGCGTGCATGCGTTTGTTGACAGCTAAGCAGTCATTTGCCAGGGGAGTGGAATCTACTTATTTAACCAGAAATAAAAAGGTGACCTGAGTAGTTAGTCTGTAAGGCTTCCTATCTGGCTGCATGCACTTACGCATTATACTACCAAGTGAGCAAAGAAATCAGAGTACTAGAGCACTGATGTGGAGTTTAAATGTGTTTTAAAGCAGTGTTCAATGTCTCTTCTGCTCAGGGTCAGTCTCCAGTAGAAGATCTAGTCAAGAGTGTATGAGCAAAAAGCTGACTTAAGGTGCAGCTTGCAACCAAACCAAGTCATATATCAAAGAACGAACACAGAGTTTTCAGGAATACTGAAACTATGGGAAAGAGCTGATTTGTTCTGTCAAATCTATTATCCTTTTATATTTGTAAATAGCGCTATCGTCCACTGTCAGCGCTAAATGTGAACCTTCACTGTTAGATATACGTGCAATTCCAAAAGTAAATAGTGGATTTAGAGCCTGGCTTCCCAGATATTTAATTAAAAAGCCCACCATCCTAGTATATTATTGATCAAACTGAATAGTCAGGGTGCAAATACAAACACTCCCAGGAAGATGTTCTCTCCCCTTGTTACTGTGGGAGGGTTCACATGTATTAGTCAGCATTCTTTGTGATATTGATCATATCTACGGAGCAGACAAATTTTCTCATTCTGTAACTTCTCTAATAAAATTGTATCCCAGTCTTTCCAGTATTCAGAAAATTTTTAAATTAGGAAATTGTTCTTGTCACTCATTCCCTTTTTTTGTGGTTTGTATCATCCTTTTGTCTTCTTTCTCCCTTATTCTCTAGTCCTCTTAATCAAAGACTTTTTGTGACCTGACATGATTTGTCTTATTTTCATTGCTGATCCCCTTCAGTGTGTTTTAAAAATGTTGTCTGCGCTTCAGACATTATTGCAGTTTTAAAGGTCTGGCTTGCAGCATGTGACAGGTCTCAGAACTGTTGCACACCGGTTCATAGGTATTTGTAAACTTCTTGATGCTGATATTTGTGTTAAATAGTTGTCCCTTTTTGAGGAGGAAACACAATGTTGCTCTTCTCAAGCATGTTATGCATTTGAACACTGAAATAAAACCAGGTATGTAAGCAGGGAAACTTCCTTGTGTGGTGACTGAGTTAGACCACAGGATATCTGGTCTTAGTGCTTGTTGACAGTGTGATTCGGTAGTAAGGTAAGATGAAAATTGATTCTAGACAGTTTATATTGATTACAGTCAGCTTGTAAGATGGCTCTTCTGCTGAGACTGGTAATTCTGGTCCCAGTATGAGATGGTTCAAAAGCTTAAAAAATGGTATAATTTTTGCCCATTTATACATCTGTTATGTCTTCTTTAAAACAGGAGCATGAATCTGAAGGTGGAAGAACCCCACTAATGAAGGCTGCAAGAGCTGGTCATTTATGCACTGTGCAGTTCCTTATTAGCAAAGGTAAAAGGCTGGTTTAAATAACTAATTAAAAAACTTGACATGCCACTTCACAATTCTGCATGTTTGTGATCCTTCTTCAAAATTAATCTGTTTGTGTATGTAAGTATTTGCTAAACTGGTAAGGGTTTTTTGAACTTAATTTATTTCCTGATTTAGTGAATCACAAAATATTTTGCTAGTTACTTTTCTTACTCTGAATAGATCAATAAATAGATTTGAAATGCAGCAAACGTTTTCCTTTTCTTTAAAAAAAAAATAAAAAGCATTCCCTCTTTCAGAAAAAACACATTCTCAAGGACTGTCTGAATCAGTAGATTTGCACCATGTAAGTGATACTGGTAGGTGCATAGAATGAAAATTTAGAAAATCCTGTTGCATGCACCATAAATGAATGTTCTCTCTTATCACTCACAAGAGAACAGTTACTGTCATTACTGCCTCATCTTTACAGGACAAGGAGGATGTGTGAAGTCAACAGTTATTCAAAATCCTTTGCTTTTACCCTAGACTTGTGTATGAATTAGGAAGATTAGAAGAGAAAGGCTTTCCTCTATTCAGAAAATACTGTACTTATTGATACTCTGAAAAAAGGATTTCCTTGTGTTTAATTCTGAGTTCTTCTCCTTGTAGGTGCCAACGTTAACAGGGCTACAGCTAACAATGACCACACGGTGGTGTCACTGGCATGTGCTGGAGGCCACCTGGCAGTTGTTGAGCTCCTTCTGGCTCATGGTGCAGATCCTACTCATCGACTCAAGGTATTCACTTAAAACTATGCCTTTATCATAGGTACTGAAAGAACCACATGGTTGTTTTAATGGATTAGTAAATGTCCAATTTCAAGTGATCTAATTCATATCTTATGTGCTACACCAGGTAGCAAAACTGATCTGGCTTTTTATTTCCAAAAATCTTACTTCAGGATGGCTCAACAATGCTCATTGAAGCCGCCAAAGGAGGACATACGAATGTTGTTTCCTACTTGCTGGATTACCCAAACAATGTTCTGTCAGTTCCTGCTGCAGACTTGTCTCAGCTCACACCTCCATCTCAGGATCAGTCTCAGGTAAAGTGTAAGGAAGTTAGAAAAAATACCACCATGATTGTTCCAGAGAAGCACTTCCTTAGTAGTTAACTTCTGAAGTTAATCTAGATGCAAGCATATACAGTGGAAAGAATTCTAAAAAGTCTCCACGTTTGAAAATGGTAGAGAGTGAGAGCGTTGATTGGTATTGTCTGTAGTGTCCTGGAGAGCATGTGAACTTTGTTCCCTTTTCTGCTCCTTCTGTGGGATAGCCCCAAACCTAGTATCTCAAAATAATGTTATTTTCTTGGTTGCAATTGCACGGTACTTTGTTTCAACGATTCTAAACCCTTTTGGCAGCGCTTCTTAAATATCATTGCCGATTTTGGTTCTTATATGAAAGAAAATATATTGTGTAAATTTAGAATCAAAATTTAGAATCATGCGGACTGGAGAGTTAGCTTTCCAGTGGAGTTAATTAAAAGTCTAAAGATGTTAACAGTTTTTCCAGCCTACACGGCCCAGGATTTTGTGAAGAGTACAGTTTTAAGAGTTAACATATTACCCACACTAAAATAGCACGGCACAGGTCATACCGAGAGGACACATAGCATATGCAGATTGGGAAGAGTGGAACAGATGTCTGCTGTAGAAATGTGTCTTTGTATTAACACTTCAAGGTCTGGTCCATTCAGAAAGGTTTGTTTTTTATCTGACTCGGTGTCTGTGGCTTTGTTTTAAGGTTCCACGTGTACCGGTGCATACGCTTGCTATGGTTGTACCTCCCCAGGAACCTGACAGAACCCCTCAAGAGAACTCGCCACCTCTCTTGGGCGTGGTGAAAGGTTAGTATGTAGCCACTCAGAGAATATATGCACTTTGGAAACTAGGGCTGGGGAGAATTTTATTTGATTTACGCGTAGTGTAGTCCACTCCATCAATTCTTGAACACCTCTAATGAGGCATAACTTAAAAGTATTGTGTGTAGTACATAGTTTTTGCTTATTTTCTTGTATTCTGCAATATAGAATACAGGTATAGACTGGCTATAAACTGAACTAAAATCAATAATGAACTCTTAAGTGTGGTGTTAGCTTTTGAATATCGTACATTTGTTGTCTAGAATAGTTGCAACTATCATCCATGAACATGATATATCAACTTTTTCCTGTTCCTACAGTAGCAATGCAAACATTGACACTGTAAAATGCCAACGCAGATTTACTTACAGGAGGATTTTTCTTGTATTAGTAATAGTACTCTTGCAAGTAATCGGAACATCAGGGTTTTTTGTTTTGAACGTGGTTGAACTGATTGGTTTAAAACTATTGTTAGTCATTAAATGGTGAATTTAGCGGTTTGTTTCTAGCTATGGCTTCTGTAACAAATTCTTCCTGTCTGCTAAGTCAGCTCAGAAAGAGAAGCAGATTCTCAAGTGGGAAGTTACAAAATGCAGCTCCTAATGATTTACAGTTTTGGATAGGGATATGTTATATCAAATATATATATTACAGTATCCAAATACAATATTTATAGGAACCCAAACATAATATTATAGTATCCAAAGCTCTGTTAGGTAGCTTTACTTAATTCCTTTATTCTGGAAGTGCTCAGTGCTTCACAAAACAAACAAAAAAACCTCCCAGGGGCACAAATGAAGATAGAAGAAAATTGTGTACCTAATAGTGTTTGAGTGTGCAGCCGTGACTCTCTCCATGAATATATGCCATGTGTGTGACTTCTCAAATGCAGTTATTGTACTGTTTTCCTAGGATGTGCAACACTTTGGTATTTTGGATTTCATAAAAATGAGTACCAAAGAAATTAAAAGAATACAAAACTTCTGGTTCAAATAAAGCAGCTGTATGCTGGCATGTGTGCCCTTACAAATTAAAGAACTAGTAGTATTATGAAGTGAGTCAGTGTTCTGGAAAGGCGTTTTGTGATGCATTGGAACCCATGAGAGATAGTAGTTGATACTAAGCTAGAGGACTAAAGTTACAAGCTTAGCCTCGTGTTATTTAATGTAATTATGAGAAGCAAATAGTTGACTGTAGTGTAAGCAATAGCTGTCGTTAAAAAAAACAACTCATGGCAAGTGTCAGCACATACTCCGGGCATTTTTTTAGCAGTCCCATGGTGCACAGAGAGATCTAGTCATTCTCAGGGTTTCAGGACATGCTTCATGTGTGTGAGCAAAGCTGATTTGTGATGCAGAAGATTCAGTGGTTTTTTTGCTGAGCTTCTGTTCTTGTCATACACATGTGGCTTTAATATACCAGACTTTCATGGGTCAACTTCTGGGGAGATGAGGGGCAAAAGAGAGTGCAAATAAACATAAATTCATTATTTACATGGGTGCGGGGGGGAAAGCAGTCTTAAGTTCTTATGCAACAAAACTGTTTATCCTGGGAAGACAAATTTCTTACCTTCACTGTTAGAAGTAGCCCCGTGAATTTAGTATAAACTCTGAACTACTTGAGGGAAGGAGAGGAGCAACCTAGTTTTAACCTCAGTGCAGTCTGGTTTTTAAGGACCTGTATTACTTTTGCAAGAAATGCAATAGTAACAACTTGTTTTCATGAAGAATTCTTGACAAGTTGAGTGTGAAACTAGAATATGCTTTTATGTGCTTGTTATGATTCAAGTACAGTGTGAGGTTTTTCAGGAGGAATTTGGTCTAATTTTGAATTACATTATTATTCTTCAGTAAAGAAGACATATGAAATAGTCGCAATTTGAATAATTATTTTGGCAAAGACTTTGATATTAATATTTAGCAACTATAAAGAGAAGCATTTCAGAACTGATGGTGTGTCTTGGACTCAATGATATGCAAAGATGGTAACATAAAGAGCTGAAGAAAAATCAGGTGAAAGAGGAAGCAGAATTAGTTCATAGGACCGAACACACCTCAACTGTCACATGTTTAGGAAGAATTGGTTTTGGTGCCTTACAGTTAGCATGTGTAAAATGTGTAAAAGTGCATCCATGTAAAAGTGAAGCTCCCAGCAAAGTTCACCTCTTTGTGGTTTCATGGGGAGAGGCAGGAGATCCCTTCCTGGGTGTTTTGTACTTGTTGCCACCCTCACTTGAATACGGTCAGGGTTGCTCAGCAGCAATTCTGATGTAGCAGCTCAATGTATGAAGTCTTTTTGCTATTTTGGTAGGACCAGAAGATCTCTCCTGCTTATGCTGTGAGGGGTGTAAAGTGCAGCGGCTGTGATGCAGCTCCGTGTGTCCCTGCATCTGGTTCCCTGAGGCAGCAGGGTCTCCATGGGAGATGAAATGGTTGGAAGCAATGCCATTGAATATCTTCAGGAAGTCAGCTGGTGTTGTCATTGATAATCTTGCCTAGTTGAGAAATGCAATCTAATGTTTAATACGAGTGGGATCTGAAGCTCCCAGCAATGTTTGTGATTCTACCGTAAGCTTTAACAGCGCGCTGGTGAGCGCAGTGACTAGAACCCATGACGTGGTTTTAGAGTGTTGTTGAAAACCAGCATGCTGGTGCAACAAGGGGATGCTCAGGAAGTCTGTGGAAAGCAGCAGGATTGTTTTTTTAGTTGAAATATTTTAACTATGTAAGGTGTTTTTAAATGTGTCAGAATCTAAAGTAGTCTGGTTTTGGAGGCCAAGGTATCAGATATTTTGTAGGTTTTTATCCAGATTTGTTTTAGTTCATAGATGATCTGAAATTATGCTTACAAATTAATTTGCCTTAACTGAGTGTTTAAAACCTATCAACATGCTGTCGTTAGACTTCTCCACTGTCGTTAGACTTCTCCACTGTTGTATTCAAGCAGGTGGTAACTTGCAGAGTTTGTTTGGGATGCAAGTTTTTTTTTAATTCCGGAAGACCCGATAGGCTTAAGTTATCCACATGAAGGCTGCCCATGTCTGCCTTTGATCCCTGGGAAGGACACTAGAGTTCCCTTAAAGCTGAGAAGGATTTTTGGAATCTGTAAGCTTTTTAAGTTAGACCTTCAGTATACAGTATCCCCTGTATCCCTGTGCTAAATCCAACAGTGTACTGACTCAGAGAAAGGAAAGAAAACCCTACTTCATGTAGCTTCAGTAGGTACAAATTTAATAAATATTTTTTAATCCAATATGTGGCTTTTAATACTAAGTTTTAATACTGAGGTATATACTGGCAGACAACTCATATGCCATGTGATTTAATTGCAGTGGGGGCCAGGTTAAGAGTAGAACTAAAAAGGTTATATGGTTCTCCTTGAGCAGAAAGCACTAAAAAAACCAAGCTGATACTCTTGCATTTCCCTTCCGACTCCTTTCAGAGTTCTCTACTTCACAGTCCAGCTGCCTGTTCATTGTTTCATGTTCTTCAACATCTGATTAACTCTTGCCATTTCCTCAGTATTTTCTGCCTCTGGGTCAGCAGTTGACCTGGTTATCTGGGATGAGTTACCAAGTGAAATCTAACAGCCCATCCCTTGTGGCTTTCTAGCTTTGCTAATACTTTCTTAGAGTCTTAAAGACTTCTTGTTCTTTTCTGCAGACATTGAGCAGTGTAGGCAGGTGATTTAAAAAACAGATACATATGTAAGGTCTCCAAGAGCACAAGCATATAAAAATATTTTCATATTTGTTTGTGAAATGCCATTCCCTTGAAGCTTCAGTCACCTGCTTGCCACCAACTAATTGAATTACATCTTAGCAATTTTCCAGTTGGATACCATTAGGCCACCAGAGGAAACTTGGGAAGAAGACTAGGATTTGAGAGTAACTCAGAGTTTTGAATGTCAGAAAATTTGGTTACATTTGGCTTGGTTTCAGCCTTGTTGAAAGAGCTGTTGCCTCTTAGATATCATTGCACCTACTCCCTGCAAGTTTTCCATAGAAACAGCTGCAGAAGTGATAAGGATTGGCAAAAATTCTGTGTGGTTTGCAGGAGGAGCATACTGAAATTCAAACTCATCTGGTCATTCATACCCCCCCAGAGGTGAATTTCTGTGGGAAAAGTAAGCTATTTTTTGCTGCCTAGTTAGCCAGATGATCTAGTACTGTGCTTTGCATTTGTGTGTGTATATGGATTGGCTGTTTACCTAGGTTCTTAGAGCTGAATTTCTTACTCATATGAATTACAGCCAAACACAGAATTTTCATGAAGATTCAATATTGAGCTCATTTTATTCCTTTTGACAAGGCTGGTGAATTTTACTTGCGGACTGTAAATGTAACTTTTGACTTCTGGATGAAATTAGATTTTTAAAAACTCATGCAATTTTAAAAACCCAAGCATTTCTGTTAACAAAGCATGAAGATTTTTGGTATGGGTTTATGCTTCCCAACATCTGCCTTTTGTGAGGTGAAGAACAGACTGAATTGGTTGGTTTTTTTCTGGTTTGGTTTTTTTTGGGGGAGTTGGTTTTATGTATGGAGTGAGGTGTTTTGGGTTTTTTTCATTATTATTTAAAGCTCTAGGCCATATTACTTATCAGGATGACATGGTGATGCATACAGATTTATTATACCAGATATTGGTTCCAGATGAGAAAATGTATTTGAATATATAAATGCGTATCATGCAGTTGACTTTTTTTTCTTCCTGTCCTTTTTTTATGCTGGAAAACTTTTTTGGCATTTAACTGTTTGGATTTGAATCTACCTTTTTGTTTGGTGTTTTGTTTTTTTTTTTTTTCTCCTCCATTTAACAACTGTAAAAATCAAGGAGCTATAAACAAGTCCCAGAATTTAATCTAATAAAAAGTAAAGTGCAATATAACTGTTTCAGGTAGTGGCTAAGATAAAAACCACTAAGCTGAAATGCAGGCTGTGTTGACAGAAACTTCCTGAAGAGTATAATGGATTGTAAGTCAAACCTTTGGTCTTGTTAATTTGTCAGTTAGTGCTTTTAGGGTAAGATCTGAATTAGGCTTCCTTTGTGTAAGAAGAAATTCCTTACCTACCTCATGTTTCTCAGACACTTCCTTGCAGTGAACAGCTCAGTCCTCAGACCTGCAGAGGACAGTGCAAGCACCTGCCTTGTGCTACTACTGTAAAGTATGAGGCTGCCATTTGGGTGTTATCCAATGTAGACTGGACATATATTAACAGTGTCATTAGGGTCAATAAACTAGTTTTAGATGGGTTTATTTTGAACCTGTAGCATCTCAACCGTGTTGCTCTGTTCATTGTGAACAGACATATTAATTACTTTTTTGAGAGAAAATGACATCCTGTGGATTAGCAGTCATGGCTGGAGGAGCAATTTTCTCAAGAGTCATAAGCACTCAGGATGAAATATGGTATCAGATTTGCCTGAGGACTATAAATATGAAGGTTATTTTTCCAAACTCTGGTTCACAGTGTCTAGGCCTTTAAAAGTTACTTGCAGCCAGAAGGCATTAAAAACTGGTAATGATGTCCTCCCTGCCTATTATTGGGTGCTTCAAAGACCAGTAATGGTGCTTGGGGCTTATCTGGGTGAATGGACTATTGCAACTTGGGTACTTATGAGAGATTATCTACAGTGTACAGGACAAATACAGATTTCCATAGGAAACATTTACCTCTGGTGTCCTGGAGGGAATAAAAAGTTGGAGAATTGGATGGGAAGCTGTGTTTGTGCAGAGTAGGTCTGAGATGGTGAACTGGCCAAAAAGCTGGCTGAAGACATGTGTGGAATGGTGGTGAAGGCTGAGTTGGTCACGTCAGGGACCAGAGGGAATATGGAAATATAAAAGTGCAACTGGTGCTACCATTCACAAAACAAATTGGGAAATGGTTGCTTCCTTATTCTGTGGCTTTTCTGGTGAGCCCATAAACACTCTGGGTTTCTGTCAACACAATTCTTTGTCCTGTAATCATGGTTACCTGATAGCAGGTGGTATTTGTGTAACATCATTTGGATTTCGTTGATCCTTAGTCTTCATTTCATACTAAACAAATCTAAACATGGCCAAAGCATTTGCTTTAGAAGCTAGATTGACTACTTAACGTTTCTAGGTTTAATTTTGTAGGAGGTTGGTTGTGTAGAAGATTGATGCTTCACCAAAAAGATAAGTAACAAAATAGAAGTTGGAAAGTCATTATGATCTAAGCAATGATTGGATGTTTTAAGTCTTCCTGCACTTAGGTATTTCAAAAGTGAAAGTATAAAGTAGTGTCCTGTTCATAATCATTTACTGAAAGGGGCACAGTATTTTTCAGGATATTGTAATATAGAAGAGATTTGGACAGAAAAGAAATTGCTACTTTTAAATACTGTCAATATTACAGTGCTTACATATTGGAAGCTACCAACAACATCTTCTCCATCTCTGGTTTGAACTGGCTGTTAAGGTGTGCATGTCAGGGTCAGAAGTTCTTTGTTCCTACTCCTCAGCCTCATCCAGTATATCCGAGATTACACATTGCAACTATTTTCTGGCATGGGAAGGGTGATAGGGGACCTTAAAAGTGGTTCTGCTAACTAAGAAGCTGATTAAAGTAAATCTCACACCTCTTCTGTAACTTGAGAGCCCAGCTCTTCACTTGCTGAATTCCTAACACCTGTCTTCAGAAGGTGTCCCAACTTTCTGTGGTCATTCCTGGTCTGAGTTGCTGCCTGCTATGAGACCAGCCTTGGCTCCTCTGCCCAGTCCAGGTCTCCATATGAGGCTGTATTTCTGCTCTTTACTCTCTATGTGTGCTTGTAGGAAAGTTTTCCTCATATGGGCTTGTTTTCTTCCCAGGTAGGACTTAATTGAGATGCACATTATTGGCACTTAATTATTTGGGGGCTCTTTGAACTGCAGTGTTTCCTTTCCACAGTGTGATGGAGGCTGTTCAGCACTGCCAAGTCCTGGGAATGCTTTGTGTTAGGATGTAAATAGTAGATGTGGTAACCATAGGAATGACAGTAAACAGTAGTGCAAAGGGTTCCCATTGTGGGCGTGTCTTAAAGGCAGGGGTGATTTGCGGTTAGGTTACCCTCATGTTTCTGCTGTTTGATCAGTGAAGCAACTTAGTTTCAAAAGACACCAGTTGACTTTTAATAGTTTCTTACATAGGCAAAGGTATAGACAAGCATTTTAGAGATTTTGGATGATTGCAAATATTCTTCCAGAATGGTCTGCAAAGCGTACGTTAAAAGTCACGCTTCTTAAAATGAAAGAGTTAGATAAACCCTACACTACAAAACCAGCAGCCAGCAGCTTATAGTGGGCTTGAGCTAAGTGTCCACCAGCCACCGCAAAACAGGTTATTGGCAAACTTCAGTCAAATTCTTGGTTGTTGACTGAGAAATTGTCTTGGGACTGTGTGCAACTATGAAAGGAGGTTGTAGTGAGTTGGGGGTTGGTCTCTTCTCCCAAGTAACCAGTGACAGGACAAGAGGCAATGGGCTGAAGTTGCACCAGGGGGGGTTTCAATTGGATGTTAGGAAGAATTTTTTTTGCTGAAAGAGTGGTGAGGCATTGGCCCAGGCTTCCCAAGGAGGTGGTGGAGTCCCCATCCCTGGAGGGGTTCAAAATATGTGTGGATGTGATACTTCAGGACATGGTTTAGTGTAGTCATGGTAGTGTTGGTTTGATGGCTGGTACTTGATGGTCTTGGAGGTCTTTTCCAACATTAATGTCTCTATGACTCATGGTTCAGAGACAAAATAATATTAGTGTTTGGAATAGGTATTTGGCTGGAACTACTAACCTGTACAGAGCAGCTGTGTAAAGTACTGAGGTGGAGAAAGATCTTACTGGAGATTGTCTACAGTGTTTGTGGGATGATGGACTATTTCCTGGGGTTAAGATTTTTGTTGTTTTCCTTAAATTTGGATGTGGTTTGCTTTGACTCCAGAGTCTGGTGAAGGCATTTGGCATAGAGTTGGTTCAATTCTGTTTTAACAGACAAAATTGTTTTAAGATAAAATCTCAGTTTTCTTTGCTTTTTCAGTTCTTAAAAAAAGAAAAGATTAATTTTGGAGTGAGATTTAGGAAACTTAATCCTTCCAGAGCTAGTGACTGATGTGGGACTTAGCTCTTGCATCCAGATTTTCACTTAACTATGTGTTGTTTAGGTAACTGTATTAAGCCATGGCTCAAACTGTACATAATTTTAATTCCCCCTTTAATTATTAATTGTATAAGCTTGATTTCTAGATGTTAATATTTTCTTTTTTTTTTTTTTTCTTTTAAGCTATATAATGTCATTGCTCGGGTATAGCAAATGAGTGTTAGTGCAGAATGTCATTTGATCTGGTTAAAATCTTCCACAGTTTTAATTAAAGCTTCTTACACTGACATAATTAAAATGTCAACAATTACTAGATCCCTATTAGCAAGTTCTGATGGGAATTTTCAGAGATGTGGCTTTTGAGGAGACAGCCTTGGGTTGATGGAAGGCAGCGAGCTCTTGAAGAAGTGCTGCCCTGGCTTGGTGTCCCTTGCTAGATTTGTACTGAAGATTGTTCTCCAAGTCTTGGAGTTAATTTGTTACTGGTGAGAGGGAGACAAGCAAGCTGTTAATTTTGTCTCAGAACTTTTAAAGAGGTGCTAAAGCTTCAAAATACATTTGTATACATGAAGTCTGCACTGGCAGGATGCTCTTTGCAATGTAAAGGTGGAATGCTGTAGTGTTTGGAGAAACTGGTTCAAAATACTGCTTACTGTAGAGCTAGTCTCTCAGATACAGACTGCTGTTGCTTGTAGCCTTGCTGTGGGCAGTGGGCCTCTGAAAGCAGTCTGTTCAATTGCTTTGCACACCGGAACAACTTTGGGAACTGAGCAGAGGATTGAAATTTCCTTGCTCTTCTTGCTGATTTCATTTCCCACATGGATTCTCATGCATGTCAGAAATCATAAAGGTTCCTTGTTCCTTAAGATTAACATAGCTATGTTCAAAGGGATATTAGGATCAATACTGAAAATTCCAGCTATATGTTTTGTCATTTCTTGTCTTAACATGGAGCGTAGTTTACCTTTCTGTGGTTTGACAGATGTGCAGTATTAGTTGTAAAGATTTAAATTTTTTTTTTTGCTTGTTTGGTGGGTGAGAGGGGAGGTTTGGGGTATCTTCAGCATGGCATTTTTTCAAACATTTTTCATGTGCTTAGGTGCATCCAAGCAGAAGTCAAGTTCCCTGCAGGTAGCAGATAAGGACCTACTGCCACCTTTTCACCCATACCAGCCTTTGGAATGCATAGTAGAAGAGACTGAAGGCAAGCTGAATGAACTTGGACAAAGAATTAGTGCTATTGAAAAAGCACAACTTAAATCATTGGAATTAATTCAAGGTGAACCTTTAAATAAAGATAAGATCGAAGAACTTAAAAAGAACAGAGAAGAACAAGTACAGAAGAAGAAGAAAATATTGAAGGAGCTGCAGAAGGTGGAAAGGCAGTTGCAGATGAAAACCCAACAGCAGTTTACCAAAGAATATTTGGAGACCAAAGGTCAGACAGACACACCACTTCCCCTGCAGCAGCAGTGCCCACTTACAGGGGTCTTCCCAGAAGTGGAAGCTGATAAGGGTCTGCCAGAGGATAACTTTTCAGGGTTACCTCAGGTTGACACAGTCTTGTCTAAAGATGATGAGCAACAACAG